>NW_027615742.1:0-36138 GCF_965212315.1 Lampetra planeri
CTGAAAGGACAGAGGACAGACACTCAGAGAAGGGACGTTCAAAGGACAGACACTCAATGGACAGAGGACAGACACTCAGAGGAGAGACGTTCACAAGACAGAGGACAGACACTCAGAGGACAGAGGACAGACACTAAGATGAGAGACGTTCACAGGACAAAGGACAGAGACTCAGAGGACAGACACTGAAAGGACAGAGGACAGACACTCAGAGGAGAGACGTTCACAGGACAGAGGAGAGACACTCAGAGGAGAGACGTTCACAGGACAGAGACTCAGAGGACAGACGCTCAAAGGACAGACAACAGAGACTCAGAGGAAGACACTCACAGGACAGAGGACAAAGACTCACAGGACAGACACTCACAGGACAGAGGACAGACACTCACAGGACAGAGGACAGATGCTCAAAGGACAGAGGACAGATGCTCAAAGGATAGGCAGAGAAAGAGAACAGAGGGAACACACTGTGCTGAGGTCCCCAGTTTCCCATTAACACCTCTCTGTTAACATTAACTAAACAGAATCCATGAAGTCCTGCAGTGAAAGTCCACAAAGGAAAAATGTTTCGTCTCAACACGTCTTGTGTGTTCCAGTGTCGCACTGACGGGGGAGCCAACCAGTCACACGCAGAGTTAAGACAACAAGAAACATGCAGTGCTCCTGTAAAGACAGACTGCTCGCTGTGACTGAAATATGTTTTTATCATCAGAAGCTCGAAAGAAGCTCCACATTACCACACACTCACTCACTCACTCACCCACCCGTTCACCACACAGTGGCTGATCAGATGAGGAATCATCCACTCATTCACTAGTTGTCAACAAAAGAAATCAAACTCGACAAGTGTTCCAGCTAAGATGAGACCTCACGGTGGCCTACTTCATGTCCCTCATGTACTTCATGTACCTGATGAACCTCATGTAACTCTGGTACGTCATGTTCCTCATACACTTCATGTACCTCATGTGCCTCATATAATTCATGTACGTCATGTTCCTCATACACTTCATGTATGTCATGTTCCTCATACACTTCATGTACCTCATACATTCCATGTACTTCATGTACTTCATGTACCTCAGGTACCTCATGTCCTCCCTGACACTGCTCCGCTGCTGTCAGGTCAACTCAGTGACCTGGTGGTCCAAACATTAACTGTGATTTGTTTAGAACCTCGTTAAGATTTTACGAGATTTTTTACATAACACTCTGAGAACCTTCACCCTCTGAGAACACCCTCTGTCACCATGGTGACCTGACACACAGAGGACCGTTCTCACCTCTGGCAACAACTCCTGGTTGGTGAGGACGCAGTTCTCAGCGGGGAACGTCTCCCAGAGGCTGTCAAATGTGCACATGCTGTCCCTGCGGAGAGGACAGGTGGGGGAGATGACCTTCTTCATGACACATTTTTAGCAGCCAACACGTAATGTGTGCCGTCGCCCTTATCGGGGGTTCAACGGCCTCGTTAGCAGACGGGTATAAAAGCAGCAGACCATCTGACCTGCTCACTGCAGCCCAGGTCCTCCTCAGCCGGTAGACGGCATTGGACTGAAGGGCGGAGAGGATCGCCCTGAGTGAGGAGAAGTTTTTCAGCCTCTGACACTCCTGCAGAGGAAACCAGCAAATAAGAATAATCAATAAATAACGATAATAAATCTGTTGACTTTGTTCTCTCTCACAAACCTGAGCCACTCTGATCCACTTCTCGATGATGCGAGCTCTCTGCGCCGGCGTCGTGAGTGACTGGTGGGAAAGGGGTGGGCTGGAAGGGGCGGGGCCGGCGGTGAGCAGGCAGAGCAGCGACCCGATGACGCGGTTGGTGATGGCGTTGAACTGGGCGACGGTCGCTCTGATGGTGGGCGACATGTTCTCCTTCTTGTCTCTCTGCGACCAGACGCAGCCGAGACACTGGTGTGGAACCACTTTGACGAACAGAGCCTGAAGGACGGGAGGGGTGGGTTGAATTAGTTCATCTGGTGAAGGTCCAAGGTTAAAGGGCACAGGAACCAATCCTAGCAGAGACTGGGCGAGAGGCGGGGCGAACCTGACGTGTCAGTCACAGAGCTGACATGGAACCGTTCTGAAGAGGAAGAACAAAAAGGCAAAGAAGAAGGAGAAGAAGACAAAAAGGTGAAGGTGAAAAAGAAACATGTCCAGAAGAAGAGGAAGAAGAAAAAGGCAAAGTAGGTGAAGAGGGTGACGAATCTCCTCTCACATACAGAGTCCATGCGGGTGAGCTGTTCTGCTACGGCCACGGCTGAGAAGTCCATGATGTGGCCTCCATCCAGCGACTGCTCCAGTCCTGAGTCTTCATCAGCTGATTCCTCCTCCTCTGTTGGACCCGAGCTGAGATGTGACAGAGTGTCTGCTGTGGACACGGCCAGCGGACCGATGGCCGCAGGTCTGTGTGCGTTGCCTGTTCTAAAGCTCCTGAGCAGACGTTCTGCTCGTCCCACCAGCGAGCTGAAGGTGGGATGGACATTCCGGTTGTCATAAACGGCTGAGCTGATCCTCAGGTGGTCCAGGAGCAGTTGGAGCGCCGGGTGCAGGGGAGGGTCCCTGAAGTCCTCAGAGAACTCGTCCAACCAGATGTGGACAAAGGCCGACTGACGACTGAGGGGGGACGTCATCGAAGAAGATGTCGCTGATCGATCAGAGACACCAGGAACTGGAACGATGGAAGTAAAACTCACCACAGGAAGCGTCCGCTGTCCACATCGGAGGCGTCAGCATCTCTGCAGGACGAAAACAATGCAAAGGATGAGTGTGTGTGTGTGTGTGTGTGTGGGGGGGGGGGGGGCGGGGGGGGAGGGGTGCTGCAGGGGTCCGCTGGGTTCCCAAAATCAGCCACCACTGGATTTCTGAAGAACGTTAATTAAAGGAACAATTCCTTTTATGATTCCATGTTAGCACGCTGCTATGCTAACAAATGTAAAATATGACTTTATTCCATGACCTATTCATCAATGACTTATCAATTCTTGTTTTTCCTAAGTCGGACCCATGACGTGGACCTCCGCAGACGACAATAACTGAGTGGACCGTTTGCATCACGTGACTTTCCTCCCTCTTGGAGCGTCACTTCTGTGTTCTGTGTTCTTCTGTGTTCCGACGGTGACTGGTGAGTGGAACACGATGGTAATCTTGTTAGTTAGCGTGGGGACAGGATTGTCTGACTTTCAGTGGCTATTTCTTGAAGGAAACGATGAAAATCCTAAACACAGCCGTGGAATTCAATGACACAGCAACACCCCCGTGTCGTAGACTACTCAGCTACAACAACCATGAAAGGTTTAAGACATTTGCTGTTTCAGTGTTAATAAACGCTGAAGTCATGTTTTTTTTTAATGTGTTAACGTTTAAAGGTGCTTGTGTGCCGTTTTATGACCTCTGAACTGGACCGTCTTCTCCCACCGCTTGTTCACTATACAGAGTGTGTCGGAGTTTGTGTGTGGCAGGAATCGGACCTGTGGCACCGGACGAACCTGAGGAACAGCTTCTCCATGAGCTCTGTGCTGCTGGTGAAGGTTCTGTATGTGGACAGGAAGATCCGCCCGTAGTCCCGCTCCTGGCAGCGGGGGTCGACCAGCTGGGCCACCAGCTGGGGGATGGAGGCGGCCTTCAAGCGCCGCACCTTGCTGGTTCGATACTGGATGAAGGCGCTGGAGGGGGTGGAGTCAGGCGAGGACTGGACGGGCTCCCGCAGCAGAGTGACGCCATAAACGGCGCCGTCCTCAACCTCTTCGCCCCACTCCTGCACCGGATTCTGGAGGAGAAAAAGATAGTCGTTAAGGGTCACAACGTTGGGGGTCGAAGGTCGTGCAGAGAGGTGGTTAGAAAGTAGCAGAAAAAGGTGAAGGAGCACGTGAGGACATGTGACGCAGATGTTTACACAAACACACCTGATGACGAAGCAGCTACACACACACTCATCTCCGTTTCCACCATCACTGGTGTTTTCATGGCGTCAGCAGACGAAGGAACAGTCAGGAGATTCATTCGTTCATCATAAACCGACTGCGTCTGAAGATTGTTTTCTCCCCACAAACATCCACGCAGTACATCCACACCTTCATGTGTCTGAAGTCAGAAACATCCTGTCAGAGTCCGTCTCCACAAGCACACACACATGCAGTTTGTGTGTCTGGAGGCCATTTTGTGTCTGTTCACGGCTGCTTCCACCCCACAGGGTTAATGTCTGACGTGTGTCTCTGTCTCTCTCTCTCTCTCTCACTCACACACACACACACACACACACACACACACACACACACACACACACACACACACACACACACACACACACACACACACACACACACACACACACACACAGCACTTCACCGTGAAGTTTTTTTCCTCCATTAAAGCTGAATACATAAATAAACTACTCATGTTAAAGACGTTTTCTTGAGAAGTGTCGTAATTTAATTTGCTAAAAGTTGAAACAGAAACAGTGAACCAGTAATAAACAGACTGAGCCACGCGTTTGCAGAATAAAGTTCTTTATAAAGTTGAACTTTGACACATTTGATCATGAAACTGCAGCAGAGAAGGTGCACATGTTACTATTATACCACATTCTATCTGGAGAAAGCTCAGGTTGTAAAGGTTCCATAGATTCTAAGGGCTCGACTGGCTCCACAGGTTCTGACCCATAGAGATGTGAAGGTTCAATAGGTCCAGACTCACCATCGTTAGTTCCCATTTCCCCATCTCGTACTCAACGACTGTGTGTTTCCATCTTCAAATCAGAGTCCTGCAGCTGCACGTCTGCAGGTTCACACACACACTTTTACATCACAGCAGCAGAAACAGCCTCTGCGCGATTATATCATCGAAAACTGCGAGTGAACTCACGGAGACTAATCCCAGTTCAGCACCGATACCAGCTAATTGACACACACACACACACACCTCCCACAACCCGCTAGACTCCTCCCATTGCAGTCCTGTGAGTTTCATCCCGCGCGCGTAGAGAAACACGCACGGCGCGCGCGCTAACAAACACGCACGGCGCGCGCGCTAACAAACACGCACGGCGCGCGCGCGAACACGATAAAAAGTAAAATATATTCATAAAATCAATAAAACAGTGTTTATAAACAAAGATTATTATTAATAATAATAATCTCCTCCTTGAACCGCCACCTTATCGTGGTGGAGGGGTTTGAATACCCGTATGATCGTAGGGGCTATGTTTTCGGGGGTTTTAATGCCCCTGGTAGGGTCTCCAAAGGCAAACAGATCCTAGGTGATGGGGTCCGACTAAAAGCGGTTCAAAAAGCCCCCGATGAGTAGCAGTCTAAAAACAAGGATGTGTACGTCACCCGGATTGGCGTCTCTGGGGCCCCACCCTGGAGCCAGGCCTGGGATTGGGTCTCTGCCTACGGTACCTGACTGGGCATACAATGAGCGACGTAGGCCCACCTTCCCGTAGGCCCAAGGTTCAGAAGGGGCCCGTGCATTGCGGTTTGGGTGGTGGCCGCGGGCGGGGGGGCCCGGCGGCCCAAACCCTGGACAATGACTCTGGCTATGGGGACATAGAATGTCACCTCGCTGAGAAAGAAGTCGTTCGGGAGGTTGAGCGGTACAGGCTAGAGACAGTTGGGCTCACCTCCACGCACGGTTTGGGCTCAAGAACCCAGCTCCTTAAGAGAAGTTGGACTCTCTTCTATTCTGGAGTTGCCCACAGTGAGAGGCGACGGGCTGGTGTGAGCTTGCTTATAGCTCCCCAGCTTAGTCGCCATGTGTCAGAGTTTTTGCCGTTGAGCGAGAGGGTCGCTTCCCTTCGCCTTCCGAGTTGGGGATGCGTCTCTCACTGTCGTTTTGGCTTATGGGCAAAACAGCAGTGCAGAGTACCCGGCCTTCTTTATTCGTCTCACAATGGAGAAATTTGCAGGAACTCTGGATCATGACCGAAAGAATAGATCTTGGATACAAGCAGCTGAAATGCGTTTCCTCCGCAGGGTGGCGGGGAGTTCCATTAATTCAATTCAATTTATTTGTATAGCCCAACATCACAATTTACAATTGTATCGATGGACTTTACAGTCCACACATTGCTACACCCTCTGTCCTAAACCCTCAGTCAGGGTGAGGAAAAACTGCCCAAAAAAACCCTTATAACAGGGGAAAAAGAGGCAGAAACCTCAGGGAGTACCACAGAAAGAGGGATCCCCCTCCCTGGGACGGCCAGACCTGCAATAGGTGTTGCATGCACAGACAATGAACATATAAACAAACAGTGAGTCAGCTTGTGAAGTCTAGAAGGTCCAAGAATGCATGTGAGGCAGTTCAGAGTCCAACAGTGCTTTTAGTCCATTAGTCCATGTCTACCCGGGGGGTAGATGTCAGCTGGAGAAACTTCGGAGATGGGGAAGATGAGGAGGCAGTTCAGTAGATTATGGCGCTGGGGGTGGGTGTGTCGTGTAGCATCAGTGGGTCAAGCAGTTCTCCAGGTTGGGTGGCGGGCAGTGCGGGTTGGATGGCACCAGAACTCAGACAGAGAGAAGGGGTTAAGGTACATGCTGCAGATGTTTATAGAACAAATATTTGAGGGGTGGGGGTGATGGTGAAGGGGAAACGGGGGAGAGAGAAAGAAAGGAGGTGGGAACCAGAAGAGGCTTAGTGCCAATGCTCAGTGCCACTGTTACGACTATGAGTTCCCCCAGCAGTCTTGACCTATGGCAACTAACTAAGGGCTGGTTCAAGGGCTGGTTTAAGTTGACCCTGAGCCCTGAGCCAGCCCTAACTATAAGCTGTGTCAAACAGGAATGTCTTAAGTCTTTTCTTAAATAAAGAAACTGTGTCAGCCCCCCGGACCCAAAGTGGAAGGTGGTTCCAAAGGATGGGAGCCTGATAGCTGAATGCTCTGCCACCCACTGTGGTTTTGGATATTCTGGGTACAACAAGCAGTTCTAGATTTTGGGAGCGTAATGGTCTATTTGGATGATAAGGTACTATGAGATTTAGACATTAGAGACAGGGTGAGGAGCTCTGTCACCCGGGAGGAGCTCGGAGTAGAGCCACTGCTCCTTCACATCAAGAGGAGCCAGCTCAGGTGGCTCGGCCATCTGTATCAGATGCCCCCTGGACGCCTCCTGAGGGAGACCCTGGGGAAGACCCAGGACACGCTGCAGTGACTTTGTCACTCGGCTGCCTTGGGAACACCTAGGAGTCCTCCAGGAGGAACTGGAGGAGGTGTCTGGGGTGGGGGAAGTCTGGGTGTCCCTTCTCAGACTGCTGCCCCCGCGACCCACCCCGGATAAAGCGGAAGAAGATGGATGGATGGATGGATTGTTAATAATAGTTTCCAGGTGGATTTCAAAGAAGTCTACATGGAAAGACATTTACAAAGAAAAAGTTACAATATTATTCATTTTACAAAAGTTGTAGTGAGACATAGTTTGGGTTGATAACCCAGGCAGAAATTCCATTCAAATGCTTGTCTAATACTATACAATAATATTAAACAGCCGTCATTTCATAGTATTACTCATCAACTTAACAACTTCATTTAAGTTAAAGCAATAAAACAAAATAGAAAATACTTAGTTATTGATATGTCTATTTATTTGAGTTCGAGGAATGAAAAGACAAGGAAAAAAAAACAACACTGAACTGAAAAAAACTAAAGGATTAAATGTAGTGACGCAGACAGACAGTCTCACGTACGGCCCCCCCAACCAACAGAGGATCCGTGTCGATTCTACGCAGAAGCATGAATCCAGCTAAGTAGACGCTATATTCACAAGTTCTCACACAAGATGCATGCATGTCTGTGCGTGATGTAAACACAGATGAAACATTAGCTAGCAAGCTAACGTTAGCATTGGCCTGGATTCCATCGGTAGGGTGATATCCCCCGTGGTGCCGGGCTCGCAAAAAGTGAAAGGAACATCATTTCTACATCAGACGGAGGACGTTGGGTGGAAAGTGCCCATGGATCCACACTGAACATTTTGTCTGTTTGAGTGCACGGGCTGAGTGTGTAGTACTCTACGTTGTCACCTACTCATTCAGTGTGAACGCAGTTATGTACTGAACATACTCAGTTTAACCCATTAAAGACTGGAGGTGCCGTGTGGTACCTGACGACAGGGGGTCGTGCGCGTCTTTCTACTTTCTTTCTCTACAACAGGGGTGTCTAAAGCGGTCCAGGGCCCCTTATCCTGCAGGTTTTAAATGTCACCCTGCTCCTACACACCAGCTCGTTGTCAGGTCTCTGCAGAACTTCACAGAGACTGATTCAGGTGAGGTAGGAGCAGGGGGACATTGAAAACCTGGAGGATAGGGGGCCCTCGAGGACCGGCTTGGACACCCCTGCTCTAGGCCAATGAAATCTTTCAGGATACACACATGGAGTCTCCCAATGTGTGTATCCTGAATGATTTCATTGGCCTAGTCACAGGAAATAGGTGAAGAAAGCTTCACTACAAAATGAGGTGAACATCATCCCGTCCTTAGTGTTGCCAACTTCTCCAACATTTTTTTCATAACGACAAATGTAGTGACTTTCTCTGGTAACGACTTAACAACCCTCAGATGACTGACAGCCATGGAGGGAGACCCGATACTCATACTCCTTTGTGTGAAGTAACGACCCAACTGAGTTCTAGTAGCAGAACTCCCCACTAGACTTTTTCTGGAGTCAATAGCACGTATCGCTCCACAGTTCCTTTCTAGGCAGAATGGCCAGTGGGTGCTGTGTGGGCCCCTCCCCGACACAAAGCTCCCCCAGGCGGTCAGCTCCCATCAGTCCCTGCTCCTGCATCCAGAGCCGACAGCAGACCCCCCCTCACCGCTCTGAATCCACACTGAGAAAAGAACTGTTGCTGATCCACCGCTTGTTCCAGAGCAACAGGAACCAACAGGAGAAAGTCCACTGGTTGTTCTAAGTTTGTTTGTTGTTTGTAACTCAGGAGTTGGTAGCACTGCCTGTCTTTAGGTAGAAAGACATCTCCCATCGTAAAGGAAGATGACGCGCGTCACCTCTCAACTCCAACGGGTTAAGTAGAGAAGCCCCAGGCCTGAGACACAGCCAGAGTTCTTCATAGTCATATTTTAATTATCTTTCCACCTCTGGCTGCCAGCCATGATGTCACAGCCAGACACAATCAGTGGGGTCTTTTTTACCATTTGTCATATCGAGTGAGTCTGAGTTCTCTGGGCTGCTGAACCACTGAGGAGCAGTTCCGTCAACCGCCAAGACAAAAGAAAACCAAAGAAAACTTTCCTCACTGGAGGGCGTGAACATCAAGTGGAGAAATGGTGTCATCGGCACATCACATCGGCGTCTGACTGAAAACACTTACGGATTCAAGAGACATGGACACGTTCATGTACAAAACTATTTATTTCAAAAAGCATGGAAACTGGCAGGAAGTGGAAAAGTCCAGTTAAATATTTGTCTCATACATATATTACACAACTATTAAAAACATAAAACTTCGATAGAATTTAAAGCTTCATATAACGTAAAATATGAATGTAGCATAGATGCTGCATTGATAAAAACTGAAAGAACATCTTTGGATGTTTCACAAACACCAGCGAGTAAACTTTAACACACCCCTATTACACGTCTGACACAAACATACCTTTTCACGTTGAAACGAAACACACAGATGAAAGCACAAGTGGTGACCTGCTGGTGATCTGCTGGTGACAGTGATCCAGTTCCTTCAGTTGTCGGCCCGACGCTTGTTTTTCTTCTTCAGGATCTTCTGGAGGCTATGGGGCATCAGGTACGGTCGCTCTGGGCTGCCGTCATTCCGCTCCAGATCCTCCACTGCAAACACATGGAATCAGATAAAAAAACCATAACAAAACATACAAACAACATGTAAAAACCAACATGACACTCTCCATCAAACTGAAGAGTGTCAGGAGCAGCTGGAGGTTAAAAACTGGTACAGATACAAATTATTAAAACAATGAGATGCTGAAAACTGGCACATTCACCCAAACTCCAACTGGGCCTCTTTGAAATAATCCCACCCATTTCTAACGAACCATGAAAAACGTTGCGGTGACCTGCTGCAGCAGATCAGTTCAAACATCAGTCAGTGCTGTTCAAATGTTTCTCAGCATGTTGGCCCCACTATGCTGCTTCCAGTGGACCTCCCCCTCCAGGAGATGAAGGACACCCCGCCCCCACCCACCCCCGGGTTCCTCCACAGGAGCTCATGCATAGTCGACGAGATGTAATACGGCAGGTGAGCCGTCATCGTGCTCAAGGTCTTCACCTTGTACTGTGTGAATGTGTGTTGTAAGTTAATGGAGGGGTAAAGAAAATCAGCAGGGGAATTAAAGGGAACAGGAGGGGGGAGAAAGCGACAGAAAGTTAAAAAGCCAAGCCAGGGCACCTGTAGGCGTTAGTGAAGTTCCAGATCCACACGAAGAGGCAGTGACGTGAACACACAGGAAGTGACACGCAGGCAAGAGGCCCATGAGGAGAAGGAGGCTACTCACAGAAACACAGGAACAACGTGTCCACGCACATGGCGTATACGCTGAAGAACCCATGAGCGATGAAGTAGGCGCCGATCGCCACCGTCTGCGTTGACAGGGAGACACACAAATGTGAGATGAAAACACGTGGTGGCGTGTGCTCCCTGTCAGTCAGAGGCACACGGACTCACCACAATGGGAACCCAGTAGTAGTGCAGAGTGGGAGCTGTGTCCTCGAAGGCTTTCACCTGCCCAGAGAAGAAGAAGAAGGCAAAAACTCCTGCGATGGGGAAAAAGAAAACGTCTGACAACCTGACAATTCTCAAGATTTGAATATTTAACCATGCACGTGAATCTAAAAAAACATTCAACATCATGAATCATCAGCAGATTTGATCAAGAATGTTGAAAATATCACAATACCATTAATGACGCAGGTTCACACTGTAATTACATGACTATTTGCGCCATCAAAAAAAAGTCAAACCGTTCCTGAAAGCCAACGACATTACAGTAATGACTCGCCGGCAACCGAGCCAATGTTGCTCATTCACTCTGCTGCTGGCCAACAAGTTATTACCGTAATGACAGCAACTCGGCTGTGGAGTGCAACTAAACTTTCCAGAAGGAATCACAGTTTTCTGATATCGCAAACAGTCCTGTAATTACAGTAATCCAGAGTATGCTAGCACGACTGCATTGGCAGCAAAAGCGAGAGTGTTAAAGGGATAAATACATAAATGTCCAATATGAGACAGTGGATCTTTGATTTTCATCCTCCTCAAAATTACAACAAAAAAGACAGCTATTGTTTGAACCCATAGAAAATATGTCAAACTGTTTGAATTAAATGGAAAAAAATAACTTTTTCATGATATTCTAATTTGTTGAGGTGAGAAGAATAGCAGAAACTATTACAGGAGTTAAGTTGACCTTAATATAATCCTTCCAGGAAACATGCAGCAATGTTTGTAAAATCTTAGCTACATTCCTTTGTAAATAATGTAAATATCTACTCTAGTTTTTTATTTCATCTCGGAGGGAAATGTCTCAGCTCCAGCCAAGACAGGAAGTGAATATAGCATATACAAAGAAAGGAGGAGTCATAATAAGCAATTCTGATTCCAGATGGAACACACACACACGCGTTCAAAAGTTAAACACTCACCCACAACTCCGACAATGAGCAGTTTTCCCAAGAACAGAAGGAAATCTGTCACTTGGTCCAGCACCGCAACTCTGAGGTTCAAAATAACAAGTCGTCTTCAGCTTCAGCTTATAAGAAACTTCAACCACGTCACAGACACACACCTGATCACGTTCCTCATCAGAAGGAAGAAGGCTTCTCTGGCAGAGGTGCAGAAGTTTTTGCCATAGATCGCCACCTAGAGGAGGAATGTCCTCATTACATTCAGATAGAAAGAACACCTCCCCCCACCCCCCACAGGAGTTCACTCACCATGATGTAGGCGTTCCTGTTCAGGAACTTGATGAACTTCTCCAGACACCAGAAACAACACTTCAGACAACACAGCAGGAACCTGGTGCACTTGTTTTGGGCTCCTGAATCAACAACGTGGACATCAAACACACACACACACACACACTCACTCTCTCTCGCTCACACACACTAAAGTCACAGACCTTTCAGTTTGTGGTCCAGATACTCCAGCAGAACCCTGATGATCTGAACGAATGACAAGATGAGGGAGCCAAAGGCCAGAGATCCTGTGTGATATCTAAAACACGCACACGCACACACACACGCGCGCACACACACACACACACATACACACACGTTCTGCGTGATGGAAGTTTCATATTTATTCCCTCGTTCAGATCATGATATGAGTCAGGGGCTGTTCATCTCAGTCCAGTTCCTCCTCAGAGTGCTGACGTCATAGCAACGACTACGAGAACCTGCTGTGACGGTTTTCTACGCGACACAAACAAACAAACAATGTAGGACCTGGAGGAGATGGAGAAGCTGCGGCTGAGTTTGAGGGGTTTGGTTTGGAGACGATCAGAACACCATCAGAGACCAAACCCCGACACCAAAACACACAAACATCTGGATTCACTGACAGACCACGCACACACCTGAGCGACCGACCCAGAGAGGATAAGATGGGGAAGGCAGGTATGTCGTCGGGCTTGACGAAGGCCCAGTAGTAGGAGGCAAAGGCCCCGGCCAGCGTCATCTGGCCCAGAGCCGTGACGAAGTTGGCGCACCAGAAGAAAAGGAAGACGTTGTAGAACTGCAGGCCGATCAGGTACTTGTGGTAGACCGTCTCGCCACCGTAGAAGGCGAAGAGGCACTTGGAGTCAGGGCACGTGGCTTTCACAGGGTTGGTGGAGAAGTTCTGAGCACACAAGAGGACAGGATCGATCAATCAATCAATCAGCAGGGAAATTACTAAATTATGAGCCTGGAGAACCAGACACACATCTAGAAAACAAAGCTTTGTTTATAAAGCACTTTTCATACAATTAAAACGCAACGCAAAGAGGAATTACAAACAAGGAAACGGCAGAATGAGAAAACACTTCAAAGACAGAAAGTGACTGAAACATATGAAAGACAAAATAATAAACTCAATCTGAACAGGTAAGAAAAGGTAAAGACACGCTACTCGATAACCGAAGGACCAATCAGCCAACAAGGTGACTCTTTAATTCTGAAGGTCACGCGCTTTGAATTACCGTAATGAAGCAGTTCCTGAAAGCTGAGAAGTTGCACTTCATAGCCATGTCGCCGTCGTTACGGTAATCCCATTTGACTTATATATTTGACTTAGATAAACGGTCATGTGCAGATATACATGTGGATTTCCACTGTAATGAATAGTTCAACAGCCAGAAGATGACAACTAGTGTGTTGAGTCGACAACTCACAGCAGGATCACAGGTCTCTCTCGAGTGACTGCAGTCGTTCTCACTGAACACTTTGTAGACGGGCTCATTGGAGGTCGAAAGGAAGCTGGTCCGTGCAGTGAAGGGAAGGTTCACGAGTACTCGGATCGGTCACAAACATCATCTCGTGTCTGACTGGGCCGGCGGTCAAAGGTTCGTCTGGAACGTGAAAGGATACACGGCGGTGACGGCCCAGTAGGCGATGACCACGGCCAGCAGGAGGAAGGTGAACAGCGGGTAGAAGAGGGAGTACATGACGTGTCCGATGGCTCTGTGAACAGCAGAAAACACCAGACTCATTGTTGAATCTCCTGACGAGTCATGGGAACAGGGTGTGTCCAGTCGGACCTGCTGGCCTCTTTGATGAGCGCCACGGCGATTAGGAGCCTTTTCCTGAGGAAGATGAGCAGCAAGATGATGATGGCCTCCACGATAGCGAGGATGATCACTGGAGGAGGGATAAAATTAGGGCCTCACACACACACACACATGCCTGCTGGAGTGTGGAAATGTGCGTGTGTGTGTGTGTGTGGACTGACTGAAGGCCAGCCACGTCTGCCTGATCTGGAGGTACACAGAGAAGTCCATCTGGAAGCCCAGGTCCTGGAGAGTCACGTCAGCACCCGGCTCCTCCTTCAGCGCAGTGTACTCCATGTAGCAGTGGAAGATACCTGACACACACACAGACGTCTACAGTTCCTAAAAGCTGAGAAGTGTCACCTCAAAGAATCGTTTCATCGACGTTTTCTCCTTCTCGTAGCCGCTGGACGTCGATCAATGTCCGATCGAGTGACACTCTGTTCCTCTACCTGGTGTGAAGAACGAATACTGTACCGATACTGATGAATACCGATACTGTATTCATCTCAAGAGAATGACAATTTTAAAAAGGAAAAGAAATTCTAGAAGGGGTTCCTCGAAGATGACAACAGTCATGCAGCTGTCATTATGGTAATCCCATTTGCTCTGCTGCTGGAAGCCAGCGGGTCATTACTGTAATGACAGCAACTTGGATGTGAAGTAGCAACTTGGATGTGAAGTGCAACTCCCCAACTATTTCAACATTTTCTCCGTCTCTCCTAGCCACTGGACGTTCAGCAGCAGTACTGTTGTTTTAAAAAAACAAGGCATTAGAACACCGGTTTCACGGAGCAAGTTTGGTGACTTTATGGATTTTGTTTTCCCGCAACTGACTGATGTTCTGCTGGATTCAAACGAAGGCTCTGTTCCTCATCCACCTGTTGCCATGGTGATCTGAGAACGCTAACTAATTCCACCTGTGTCCTAAATTTAATACGCGTCACAATTAAAATATTCATTCTCTTCAATGAAAACTGGCAACAAGTCTGAACCCCCCCCCCAATCAAAAAGCGCGTACATGTTGCAGCCCTCACCGTATCCAATGACCAGAATCACCATGACAATTATGACCCACACCATGATCCCTGCCAGGAAGCGGAGGAGGACGATGAAGAGCAGACTGGTGAGCACGGGCGATAACCAGGCCACTGAGGAGGAGGCAGGGTTCAGAACGTGAGGACAAGGAGCAGCAGCGAGCAGACGTGAACGCTTGTGACCACTCACATCAGGATCCAGTACCAGGACTGCATGTAGTCCTCGAAGATCTTCATCATCACCTGCCCCAGCTTCGATTACCAGCGTGGCGTTTCTGTGGGTAGTTGTCAGCAGCCTGTCAGCATGTAGGGGGTAGTCTGCCACCCCCCCCCCGACACACACACAGACAGACAGACAGACAGACACACACACACACAGACACAGACAGACACAAACACACACAGACAGACAGACAGACACAGACACACTACTCACTTCACTCCAGCTAGAAGATCCTTGGCCTCTCTCATGGTTCCAGTTCCGTCATCAAACTGCGTGTTGTTCCCCACCCCGTTATCACTCCTCCTGTGAGGCCCAGAGCTGGGAAACACCTGCGGAGCGACTGTAACAACACGGAGACCACTGACTGGATCGGTCCAATAGGCAAATGAACGAGAACAACGAATCGGGGAGGATTTTAGAACTAATAAAGACAGACTGAACTCACAGGGCTTGCTGGGGGTCAACATGGCCGGACAGAGACCTAAGCGAAGGATTTCCGGGGTTCCCTGGTACAGGGTGAGGCGGGCGTGTGAGGACACTTTGAGGTGGGCCGGACAGACGGGGAAGACAACTCACCATTGAATTGGTGGCCCCCTCCTTGCAGAAGGTCCTGTAGTAGTCAAAGTCGTCCCTGTTGTTGTAGGCGTTGAGCAGCGTCATGAATCTATCAGGGCACTTCTCCACACATATCTGAGGAACAAAGCAAGTCCAGCATCTAGTAGATGGGGGACAGATTTGACAGACAGGAGTGGACACGAGGGGCGGAACTGGTAATCGACTGCAGAAAATTAGAAGTGAAGGGGTCACGCTATGCACGTTTAGCTGGGGGGTCGACTGAACTAGTGCACGGGGTGAGTCATCTCAGGCAAGATCTCAGCTACACATGAACATCTGCAGAGGAAGCACATTCTGGAAGGTCCAGCTAAGATAGCTAGCTGCCATGCTAGTAGCTAGCATATTACTGTATGTAAGATAAGAAACCTACATAAGAGACATTGTTTTTTTGTGTAATTCATAATCTAGTCCAGGGTTTCTCAAGGACTTCTTACAGGGGGAGAAACTTTTCCGAGGACCCCTTGTGATGTGAGAGTACGTCCTTCAGTTGTCGAAGCAAACGTCATTCTGAACATTCCATTACATCTTTTTGAAAAAACAGACAATTTCTTTCGCAAGAATAGCTTAAAATTCACCGAGCTGCACTGGCACCCATTTACTGATGCATCGCCATTTGGAAATTTAGTGCAAAGTGTTTTCACAGACCCCCAAGCAATGGACTCCCGGACCCCAGTGAATGACTAGCTAACGATCGCTGCAGCGCCGGATGTGAACGAGTTGAGGTCACTCATGGTTTGGTAAGAGCAGTGTGGTGAGTGTTGGTCCCACCTGTGTGGTCGGGACACTGGAACTCCAGTAGAACCATGGGACTGGCACATTGCATGATGTTGAAGTAGAACAACAGGGGCTTGTTCCTGCCAATGTCAACGAGCTACTGATGAAGAGTTCAACATGACAACATGAAACAACAGCAGAGGACAACTTGTGCCCGGTGACATTCTGCTGTGACAGCGCCATCCACATGCAGTGCGTGTGATGTGAAGTGGTGCATGTTCGAGGAATGGTGCGCAGAGGCTGGAGTTATGGCTTTTCAGAGCTCTGTCTCTAAGATCCTGTCATTCGTTACGTGCCGACGTTGACAGAACTGCTGGTTTCCGGATGTCGGATGAGTTGTTTGTGTCACGCTGGATTGTGGAGGCTATTTCTATGGCGTACAGCAGCAGAGGACTGACAGCTTCCTGCAGGACTGTGTGTGCGTTCCACTGGATGGTGTCATCGTAGGCGTTGTTCCACAGTGTGTCTGTGGAGATTTGTGCGGGTCGCAAGTTGGGCTTTGCTGCACACCTTCACCAGATTCTACAGGCTGGATGTTACAAACGGTTTGGTTTATTACAAACGTTATTAACGTGGCTATGATTCATGATGATTGGACATGTTCAAATTGCTGTGTTTCTTTTCGAAAACACGACTTAATTGTACAGAAGAAAAAGGAGTTGCACAAAGTTGACCATTAACGTTTCTGAATGCATGCTGCATGTTGTCATCAGCTACTTCCTTCCATAAATTACACACTCGGCCGAGACCTGACCATCATTCATTCATCACTCTTCCGTTTATTTCGGTTATGGGTTGTGCCGGAGCCGATCCCAGCTGTCAACGGGCAGATGGCGGGGGTTCACCCTGGACGAGTCACCAGCTCATCACAGGAGACCTGAACAGTCCTTCAGTAAAACCAAAGGGAAGGTAAAGTCGAGACAGAGATAGCTTTATTTTTTCACCTCTGTTAAGAGATTCAATACTGCTGTGTCTCTTGTTGTTTGTTGTCACAGTAGAGACACTGGTGTCAATTAGTTCCTGTCATTGTCCCCTGAAGTGCTGAATGTCAATGATGGTCTGTGGCATCGAGAGCCAGGTGACAGTGACAGTTTGTAAGGACCGAAAGTACAATGTCTAAATAGAGATCCCCACAATTAATACTAGTTTTGAGTTGCAGTATGTGGGTCACTTACAAACAGATGGATAAAGTATATAATGGAAAGTCACTGAATGCGTTTGGGCCAAATACAAATAAAATTTAAAATTACTGTATTTTAACACCTTTTGAAGTCGGAATCACCAAACACGTTATTTTTGGATCAGATTGTGAGATTACAGTCATGTCACTATGTATTCTCTATATATTTTTAAATATTTAACTATAGTTATATTTTTCATTTTAAGTTGTTGCCCTCCTGTGTTTTGTCCTCTGTCAAGTAAAAGCTGAACAAACATATTAAAATGTAATGTAACTACAGTCTGATCCAGTCAGATTCCATCACTTCATCATTCATTGAGGAAATGTAAATGATAAATTAATGGACAACACTGAATCAAACTATTACACTAATGTATTGACACTTTTTTCTGCTCTGACTCAGGCTCTTTCTTCTCAGATCCTTCGATGTTTGCAGCAGACTGCTGGAGATCTTCTACCACACTCTGTGGTGTCCTCTGACATCCACTCTGCAGCTGTCTGCTGGGGGAGCAGCATCGCTGCCAGGGACTCGAATGTGATGAATAAACTCATCTGTACGGCTGGACGAGTTATTGGACACAGCTTGGAGACGTTTGAGTCAGGGAGGGACAAACCGATCTCCATCATGGACGACCCCTCACCCCCCTTCATGACCCACTACAGAGACAGCGGAGCTCCCTCTCCAACCAGTCTCATTCAGCTCTGCTGTCACAAAGAACGCTACAGGAAATCATTCCTGCTGTTCACCATCACACTCTACAATCGGTCCCCTCTATGTGACAGAAACACTGCTGTTAAACTGTAAATATTTAAATGGATTTAATTATCACTGCTCTGCAACGGCACATACTATATTTATACTATATCTACAAGAACCGTCATTTGCACATATGTGTGTTTCCCCTTTCTTTCTGGAAAGTATTTGTAAATATGTCTAGTTTTAGTTTCTAGTTTTGCTAAATTATCTTAGTTTTGTTTTTGCTATACTTTTTACTTTTGCTATTCTTTTCTATTGTATTCTAATGTGCATTGTAGGATATTTCACCTCAGGATCATCATTACGAACCAAATAATAATAATGTATTATTAATACACAAAGTAGTATAAATGAAATTGTATTGTTAATATATATTAATTACATTATTTAAACCATTAAGAGCCTAGGTCAAAGGAATACTGTGTTCTCAGTTAAATTAACATCAAGTTGAGAAACACCTCTGGATGGAGGAATGCACTTAAGAATGCTGCCTGCCAGGTCTGTTGACCCTTAGGTTTGACCCCAACAGGGTAACCTTTTGGTGAAGAAGGAAATGAAGTGTTAACAACTGTTAATGGTGGATACCAGAGAGTCACTGAAGTGTCTCGAGTAAACATAATAAAACCTTTAAGTTACAGCTTACAGGAACTGGATGCTATGAGGAGTCAGATGGCGATGGCCAATAAGCAGAGGATCACCACAGAGAACAGCCAATGAGGAGAAGACCCATACAACTTCACAATTCACACTTTGTATTATAACATACTGGGTCAGGGAAATCTCGTCAGTCAGACTTCGTGAACTGACTCTGTTGTTGGTTAGGGACTCGAAGATTAGGCCCAGAGCTCTGTTTTACTATACTTTGACTGATAGATTAAAACTGATTTATGCCCCAAATACCTTTTCCTATCGCTTCATTAAAAGAACACGCAGGATCCACTCACACATAGTAAAAAGGGTTAATAGGAGATTGGATCAAACAGCATACACTCTCATTAACATCTCTGTCCACTGGAATAAATATTGATATTGATATTGGGGCCAAATACATTTGAATTTAGTAATTTCCTATAAAATAAAGGGTAACAAATGGGAGCTGTGTGTGTAGCTGTTGCTTTACCTATCTTCGTGATGTTATGTTCATATAAAGTCCATCATAAGTATGCAGTATCATAACTACATCATTCATTTTCATAATAAGCCAAACAGTTTGAAAATCAGTTGAAAAAGTTTGAAAATCAGTTGAAAAAGTTTGAAAATCAGTTGAAAAATGACTAAGTTCTGTTTATTTAAAAAGTCCATGCACAATATACACAATGTTATGAATGAACGAGTACCCGTGTCGCTCTCCATTAGCCAGCAGCGCCGGTGAGTCATCTATTCTTCTGTATACGTCTGTGGATGTTACTGCGTCTCATACAGGTTTGAGTGTGGGTTCGACATCACATGTGCCTGTGTGATTTGTCATGTTTCTGACTGGGCCTCGTGGATGAGCTTGTCTGGCAGTGTGGGAGCTTCTATATCCCATGGTGAGAGAGATTTAGGTGAAGTAATGAACCCTGATTCTCTGAAACATGAGTGAGTTATCTCACCAGACCACCCTCCTCACCTGGAGCTAGAAAGAAGCTGAAGTACAGACGTCACACCGGCTCTTATAGGAGGAGGAAGTCCCTCCTCCAGCCAGCCAGGACTGGGGGGTGGAATATTGCTTCTGGGAACAAGCGCCAGAGAGCGTGTCCCATTGTGAGATACCTCACTCATGTTTCAGAGAACCGGGCTTGATTTCTTCACCTAAAGTTATTAGACCTAGATAAGCATCGGGTAAAGTTAGTGGACTTGGACACATGCCGTGATGCCCCTCCAAAACACAAGGCCAACTGAACACGAAGTAATTTGGGATAACAATGAACTGCAAGTCGTGAGCAGAAGTCGCTAAAAGAGTGAGGAGAGAGAGTTAAACTGTCAATGATTTTGGCATCTAAACCAACTTTGAGGGAGGGTTAAGGACACATCTGTAATTTGTAGCTGCACAAATAATTTTTGCACTTATTTTAAAGTGTCAAAACTGGACATGTAAGTTTGCAGTCATTGGATGATGGGCCAATCACTGGTGGACTTCAGCAAACTTCAGGGACCGCTTCAGGGAAAAAAAGGACTGAATATGTATTTATGTGTGCTTGTTCATATGAATTTGATCACAGTTAGCCCGTTGACACATTTCATCTTATCCTTTAATATCCTTAAAACAAAAATTAACATAATGACTTCTTCATATTAGTCATTTTGTGCAAGCCAAACAATTTTAATAATACATTACAATTTACAATTTCATAAATGTGCTTTTTTCTCTTTCAAATAAGAACTGAAAAACTCTCTGCAGAGAGCATCTTGCCACATGCATTAATCAGCATACATGGACCTGACCTTGATGCCTTTCAATAGAGAAAGGGATTGGAGATCTTCTTTTCAAAACAAAGAAAAATGCACTTCTCTGACAAAAACTGTCAATTTTGTAAATAGCCCCCCCCCTTTAACTGTTTGTGTTAACTAAGCAAACAGTCCTGTCAACTGTCTACTTCGTTTGTTTTAAAGTGCTGTATAAAATGTGACACTGAATTTTAAACAGCACATTTCTGCATTTATTATCTATTTATCAGTAATACCGTGAAAATGAGAGGACCAAATGTTAAATTTTCTGCTTGCGCTCCTAAAATTTTACCGGTAAGTTGGGGTTTACCGTGTTCTTAGTAAAACAAGTTAGTCTGGAGCCCTGCCTTTGAATGCACTCAACAAACACCACGACACCACCCTGCACCCTGTCAACCTAAGCGAAACACTGAATTGTTGTGAATGGTGTTTTGGTCCACCAGGGGTCTGTTCCACAAAGCAGGTTCAGAGATAAACCGAGTCCATGTCCACACAATTGAAAGACCCAGAAATTGTCCATAAACACACAATCATCTCTGCACATGTGTCCACACTAACCACTACAGCACGTCCTCCAGGCCAGTGAGTGGCGCTGTACCACTGCCACAGAAACACACCACAAAGAGAAGATGACAGAGATAGGCGACAAAGATGGTGTAGAATAGGAATAGAGCTTGAAAGAACGAACAGATTTCACACTCAGCATGCTCAGCACAGTGAGCAACCATTGTTGTTGTTAGCCAATTAGCATGTGGGCTAAGGAGAGGTGGGAGCTATGGACACGTGCAGGAGGACAGGGAGTGGGACCCAGTTTATAAAATGATTGTATTCAGGCTCCAGAACGACCAGTTCATGAGGATGAAGGGTCTAAACAGTAGAAAACTTTGAACTCATCTGTGTGGACGTGGCTGAAGCCTGCTTTCTAGAACGAGCCTCAGGTGGACGTCGTGTTTCCGTCTCAAACATTAACAACATCAGCACTGGACATTAGCAAGCAGCTGGCAACATTTCTTTAGAATCAGTGTGTGTGGAGAAGGACTCACTTCAGTGGGTATGAACCTGTCCACAGAACTGCCCCTGACTGTCTGTGGGATAGATCACCTTCCTGGGGGTCGCCCTGGGACCACGCTGGGTGGACAGAGGAGTTTCGTTTAGTCTTTGATTCACCCTTGTGGGTCACATTCGGTCGAGGCGTTAACGTCTTACCAAGTACTCCCACGGCCAAGTAACCCAGAACGGCCACGAAGAAGAGGATGCAGCACACAATGTCGGTGCAGCCCCTGTAATGGAGGACGGAGGGTTGAATGGAACCCCTCACAAACCTCAGGTACCATCACAACCCCTTCCTCACCTGTTGTGGATGGGGGCCCTTGAAGGTGGGGTCATATTTCTTGGGCTCACCTGTAGTCACAGAGAGGCAAATGCATCTGGTTAACGACGTGGAAGAGGTCTTATGTGACGAGTTCAGTGCTGTCTGACATTCACGCCTCAGATGCACTATGCACCCAACAGTCATAAAGGAGATGCTGCTAAATGCAGGTTATGTAACCGTATGCTCCCTTCTTACCTCCAGGCCGACACACCTGGCAACACAACAAATTCCTCCCTGATGGACTAAGCAGACGCAGCAACATAGGAAAGAGTTTCTGTGCACCGACACTAGAGGGGATGTGGATCTGAATAAACAACGGGACATTCTGATGAGAACACCTCTGCGACGTTACATCAAAGAACGGACACATCTCATGTTGTCATTGAAACTGGTTTTTCATCTGCATCAGATGTCATTCCTGAAAGCAGGTTTAAAGAAGACTGTCAAGAGACAATAGAGCTGAGAAACCGAATTCAAAACATGACACGTTTTGTTTGATTTCTGTCAGTTTACACTTGAAAGTACAATTGAAAAATTACCCATTTTCCTTCATTTCAGGATGAACAAACTGAGGGTTTTCACTGGTTTCTGGAATGGGCCACAGGAGTTTGTCTCTGCAGTTTTATACTGTGACTGATCTGACGAGAGCTGGTGAAAACACCAACACAACAGCTCCTTACCTGAAGATGTTGTCACATCAACCCATTCCATATATCGTGTGTGTGTTGTGTGCATGCGTGCGCAGTATGATGCTGTTGTCACTCTCAGGTTAGAATGTTGACCAGTTCTACGAGTTCAAAGACAATGGAAAACTCCATCATTACTGACTCAGCCTCACCTGCTCTGTTCACAGATATTCTACACCAGGACACTCTGAGGAAGAGACCCTCAGAGTGTCCTGGTGTCCTGAGAAGACCTGCACCTGTACAACTGTATGAAGCAGTGTACACACACACACACACACACACACACACACACACACACACACACACACACAACAGCACACACACACACACACACACACACACACACACACCGACACACACACACACACACACCACACACACACACACACACACACACACACTTCCTTGTCCGGTCATCTGCAGACGAAGAAAAAAAGAGCAGTCCGTTCAAAAACTTCACAGAAGCAGCCAGACGTCAGTTACCATGGTTTCCCATAAAACTCTGTCATCCTCGGGCATCTCAAACTGTTGAAAAGTACAAAGAACCCGGTGCTCTCTCCTTCACCACCTCTTTATGTGCTCCACTCCTTTTCTGCTCTTTTCACAAGAATGTAGAGCAGTGGAGTGTCCTCCACTGATGTTGGAGGCACAAACCAGTCGAACCTGCCCTCAAAGGCTGAGACCCCACCCCCCGTTTATCCCCAAACAACTGCCTGTTTGCAATCCGAGCTGCACCTGTGGACCTCGCTAGCTCCGCCCACTGTTCGTCTTTCGGCCTGAATTTTCAACAGCCGTGTCCTCAGAGACGGCATGGAGCGGACGAGAGGAGGCGTGGACATGGGAGAGAGGGGGGTGGAGCTGTTGTTTCAAAGAAGTTGTGCGTGTTATCAAGAACATGTGTTTGCAGACAACAAGTAACACGAAACTCAATTAATAAGTCCTGGCATCAACTCGATTGTCTGGACTTAGCGAGACCAAGGCGATCAGGATCATCGGTACCCCACGAAGCTGGATATCAAACTCGCTAATACAACCCAGGTTTGTCCTCATCAAGACCCGTGAATGCGCATGTATAAGAGGTGTGTTCCGAGGCAGCAGACCAATCACAATCATCAGCGCACAAACGTGAGAGAGAGGCGCCTCTCGCTGGCCGCAGAGGTTAATGCTGGAAAAGTAGGAGGAGAAGTCAGTGATTGTAGCAAAGAAACACCGTGGAAGCTGACAGAAGACGACAAAGCAGCTGACAACACATCACAGACTGTGTAAATGTGTACGTTGCTCATTAATGCCTCAATGAACCTACAGCACCCGTAACTCTCCTCCTCACCACCTGTCTTACGTGGAGGAATGCACAGGTCATTGTTTTTCCGGACATCTGATTGTCCAGTGGGTGGTTCTTTTCCACAGGATCAGAATCAATCCAGACAGTTATCCTGCTCCGGAGCAGGATAGTTTTTCAGAGTAAATTACCATGGAGACAGGTCTGGATAAAACGAAATCCGGCTTCGTGGTACCAAAGATCCAGAATCAACCCTGAACTTATCTCGCTAAAACCAAAATCCTGCTTTGTGGTACAGGCGCCTGGCCTCCAGTAGAGCGATTAGATCCATGTGTGCAGGTCTGCACCGATGACTGCCAACGGTACTTGAAGTGAGATGTCTATGGATATTAAACATCCTCAGCTTCATGAAATAAAAGCATAATTATTGCACTGTGTGAAACTCTCCATGACACACGGATGTCATTACATTCAGTATCTGTGTGAGAGCCTGGATTTCACAGTGAAATTATACATTTCACATTCCAGCTTGTGGAGGAGGTTTCTCTTCTTGCTGTGAGCATCTGTCAAAGAAATCAAATCATACATGAACCTTGAAAGACCTTGTTGGTCTGTGGGCAGAGAGTGAGACAAACGGTCTCAAACAGTTTCTCTGTGGATGTTCTGGGGTCCAGGCTCTGTGGTGACCTCAAGTGTAGGTGGAAGGATGTGGGAACAGGGAGCCGGGGAGACAGGGACAGTAGAGAGCAAAGATGTGAGACAGACACAACAAAACCACAAGGGGTCAAATGTTCAAATGTTGTGGTGTTGTCTCATTCACAAAAGAACAAACATATGGAGTGAATTCACTGTAGAATTCACTCCCTGAAAAGATGTGTACACATGTCACAGTTCAGCCTGACGGATGTAGTGAATCTGATTCGTCCATTCCCTGAGAGCGAAACGTACACTGAAAACAAGACTATCTGATCTTTAAGAGATACACAGTTTAATAAATAAACTGGCTGGATTGATTGGAGCCCATTATTTAATGTTTCAGAACGGTGGAACTGGAAATATGAACAAACGGGTTGTGGAGACTATATCCTTTCACTGCGTACTGAACGTACTGAGTGTACCGGACTGAAGGATTTAAAGAACAGACTCTCCTGATTCAGGACACTGAACAGACTACAGTCTGGGACTGCGTGTTTGTTGGACAGTTATTGTCTTATGATTTAACATGAATATCTGTACCAGATACACAGAGCATGTCTCAAAGAAAGGGAAACGTCTGACAGTAAATTGGGACATATTGTCAGCAGACTAATGGCATCTAACAGCTGCTGACGCCCCAGCTCCAACTCCCATGGGAGGGTGGAGGTTCATGGTTCAGATCTACAAGATGTTGGATGTTATGCTGGTGTGTTTGCTGTGTGAGAAGTGCCATGGCACCATTAGTTCCTTTGGCTCCTCTTGTGTGTTGTGTTACTATTTTGGGCCTCTGGAATGAAGTTTTCCACACAAAATGAATCCTTCGAATGTGTCGTCTGACCTAAGAACAGTGAAAAACCTGCCTCTGTTACTGAACAAGTCACAGCAGATGGATTCTGATCTCAGGCACTGACTTTCAGCAGACGGGAATATTTTCAGAACTCGGTCCATCCATCCGTCTCACACTGCTCTAAAACATGTCGAGTGTGCCAACCCTCTCATTTACCTGGAAACGGCTGGCACGGCGACCAGGTAGAAGCACCAAACTCAACTGAATTCACATGAAGACGAGCTGGCTTTTAAAACGCTTTGTCGTTTTAAACTGCACTGTTGCAGCAGCAGAACACAGACCAAAATCTACACACATGCTGGGAATTTCAGAGGCCCTGAATCAGGTTTCAAACGCTCACTCTTCTAAATATGGCTTATAATTACAACTAACGTGCAGCAGGGCAGGGCTGCACAGCCGCTACCCATCCTGTCCTTGAGGTTTTCTTGATATATCTCAGCCTGAAATTACTCCGACATGTGACACGCTGGATCCTCACATGTCCTCTGAGGAGCTCTGTCCACGGAACTGGGAACTAACAGCTCAACATGATGTGAAACGTTCTGTTTGAACGTGCTGTTTGAATAAAGAAAGTGTTGACTACAAGTATGTACACAGGACAACACCCTCACATGGACAAAACCTTCCAATGACCTGATTGTTTCCAGCTGAAAGCAGAATTAACGTAACAACATCCCATTGATGCTGAAACATCTCAACCACAAGAATTCACACGTTCAGTCCACAGCAGAAAAACGCTAGCGTTAGCATAAACATAACTCAACGTCGGCCGAAGACACAATCAGGACGTTGACATGTGATCAGCAGTTAAGAGACCGACACTCACTGACCTTTGACCTCTGCAATGAAACATTCATGAATGCACGTCTGATTCTCTGATGTAGATTTAATGTTGTGACTCAAAAAAACTTTGTTTATCCAATTACTCCATTAATCAGTGAAATAATCTGTAGAATACTCAGTTACCGATCCGACCCAGGCCATCGTCATACCTGGTCCTCAGTCGGATTGGATGGTTTTCAAAGCGCCTCGGTCTAAACACTTGCATTTCATCCAACTTTTACGTCACTGAAGCAAGACAGACCAATCCTGCACCAGAGGAGGTGTGACAGTAAGAAACTTCATCCTTTACAGAATTTTGCTACTGGATGTAGCGTCCATATTTACTAAACACAGATTGCTACATGACGTCACGTCAGGGCCGCTAATGCGATCGGAATTGAGCATTAAGACCCGCCAGTGGGAAGCAAACAGTGACCCTTCCAGCACATCTAGGGTCAGGTCAACCCTAGAAAAACATGCCCCATTCAGGTTCATTGACAACAGAACACAAATGACAGCAGTAGAAGGGAACAGTATGAGGACCTTGTGCAACAGGCGATCACCCTGTTCACAATGAATATAAAAACAACCGGATCGGACTTGAACCATGTCTGGTTTAGTGTGGGATACACACACACACACACACGGTGTGTCCTGGACACAAGACTCAGTGGAGAATGTGCAGTGTGAAGCTGCAAACGGACTTTGAGCCGGTCACCGGGTCAGTTCTGTTCTATCTACACCAGCTCTATTCACAGCTGCGGCTGTTGTGTCTATGGGGAATGTGACAGCAACTGGACAGACCAACTGGAACACGGACGGTTCCGACAGAACAGAACCCTGGTGGCACTGACTGCCTTCATTTCTCTTTTAAACTCAGGTTCGAGCACCTGAGCTAAAATCTGAAGTCTGTTTGTAAGTTGACAAGAAGACACCCCGGCTCGTGGGCAGCACTAAAAAAACAGCTGCTGACTTTCACCAACGTGTGTTAAGTTTGAGTGTTCGCGCTAATAATAATAACAATCGATGACGACGACAATCACCGTAGTTCGGTTGTTGATCCACTTCCATGGTCTCCGACAGGTTCTCTGTTCCTCCAGCAGCTCATAGGCGACGACTGCCGGGTCGTTCCGGTCCGGACAGACGCTGCTGAGCGTGTGTCGGTCGGTTCACTGCTCCTCCACAGTCCGTTCGCTCACTCCGGGCAAACTTTTAAAGAGAGACGTTCCGCCGCGGAGCTCTCTGGCCAATAAGAATACGAGTACTTCTGATTGACGTACTTGTCAACGAATCACAGACCGGAGATTTCAAAGTTATATGTTCTTCAAACTAAGATCAGTTCTGCAGTTTCATTCCTAAAATCCTTGAGCTAGACTCTTCAAACCTGGACTGGATTGTTCCTCAGAGGCCATAGTTTCCCGTAAACATGGTTTCTGATTTATTAAACCCTTCTTCTCCTTTCAGCTTGTCCCTCTTCAGGGGTTGCCACGGCGAATCATCAATTTCCATCTTTCCCTGTTCTCTGTATCCTCTACTCGGACTCCAACTACCTCCATGTCCTCCCTCACTGCATCTATAAACCTCCTCTTTGACCTTCCTCTCTGTCTCCTACCTGGCAACTCCATCTCTAACATTCTCCTACCAATGTATCCACTGTCCCTCCTCTGCACATGTCCAAACCATCTCAATCTAGCCTCTCTAGCTTTTTCTCCTAACCTTCCTGTCTGTGTTGTCCCTCTGATGACCTCATTCCTAATCCTGTCCATCCTGGTCACTCCTAAAGAGAATCTCAGCATCTTTAACTCTGCCACCTCCAGCTCTGCCTCCTGTCTTCTGCCTATCGCTAGTGTCTCTAAACCATACATCATAGCTGGTCTAACCACAGTCCTGTAAACCTTTCCCTTCATCTTAGCTGAAACTCTTCAATCACAAATCACTCCTGACACTTTTCTCCAGCTGTTCCACCCTGCCTGCACCCTATTCTTCACTTCTCTTCCACAGTCTCCACTACTCTGCACTGTTGATCCTAAGTACTTAAACTCCTGCACCTTCACCACCTCTGCTCCCTGTAACCTCACTTTTCCACTGGTCTCCCTTTCATTTATGCACATATACTCTGTCTTGCTACGACTGACCTTCATTCCTCTTCTCTCTAGAGCAAACCTCCACCTTTCTAGGTTCTCTTCCAACTGCTGCCTTCCAACTGCTGCCTACTCTCACTACAGATCACAATGTCATCTGCAAACATCATAGTCCAGGGAGACTCCTGTCTGACCTCATCTGTCAACCTATCCATAACCAAAGCAAACAAGAAGGGGCTCAGGGGCTGATCCTTGATGCAGTCCTACCTCTACCTTGAAGTCTTCTGTCCTTCCAACAGCACACCCTCACCACTGTTCTACTACCTTCATACATGTCCTGCACCAAGCCAACATTCACTGACACTCCTGACTTCCTCATACAAAACCACAATTCCTCTCTTGGGCACCCTGTCATATGCCTTCTCTAAATGTACAAAAACACAATGCAGCTCCTTCCTACCTTCTCTGTACTTCTCCATCAGCATCCTCAGTGCAAATATTGCATCTGTGGTGCTCTTTCTAGGCATGAAACCATACTGCTGTTCACAAATCTCCACTTCCTGTCTCAACCTGGCTTCAACTACTCTTTCCCAAACCTTCATGGTATGGCTCATCAACTTTATCCCTCTGTAGTTACTACAACTCTGTACATCACCCTTCTTATAAATTGGTCACCAGAACACTCTTCCTCCACTCATCAGGCATCTTGTTACTGTCTAATATTTTGTGTTAAACAACCTAGTCAGAAAATCTACCGACACTTCCCCTAAGCACTTCCATACCTCCACTGGTATGTCATCTGGACTAACTGCCTCGCCACTCTTCATCCTTTTTAAATTTTTCCTGACTTCATCCTTTCTAATCTGATCAACCTTCTTCCTAATCATTTCTGGCTCCTCATTCCTACGTTCCCTATGGTTTTCTTCATTTAACAATCCCTCAAAGTATTCTTTCCATCTCTTCAAGGCCAGACAGGGCCTCCAGTAACAAAGAAAGTTCCCACATTGGCACCCTGGGGGGGACAGGGGGACAGGCTCACAGTGCTCCCTTGAGAAAGGAAGTCACCAGGCGCTGGCGTCCCACGGTAATATTGTCAAACAAACAGTGCTGCGCGTAAATAGATGCCACGTACAATTTTAAGGTGGAAGCAGTGCGCCCGTCCTCCAAGAGAGATTGGAGGAATTCTAGAATGGTGGGGACCGAACAAGAGGTGGGGTCCTCCCGTCTGCCTGCACACAAGGCAGAGAATTTTTTCTACTTTTTGGCGTATTGGAGGGCATATGGATGGTTCGCGCACATGCGATATCGTCCGCCTCACTGCTTCAGTACAGTCGTTCAGGAGTGAATTGGGCCCTGCAGCGGCTGTGCCCAGAGTTGTAGATGGCAGGGGTCAGAGTGCCAGATGCAACCCCTCAGCTGTGACAGGAGGTCTTTCCTCTCTGGGAAGCACCATGGTGAGCTGTAGCAGAGCCTCTACAGCAGAGGAAACCAGGGCTTCCCCCGGCCAGAATGGGGCAACCCCCAGGAGTCGCTGGCCATGCTGGAGGACTCACTGCAGCGTTGGAAGGATCATGGGAATCGATGGGAAGACAGCAAGAGGGAAGACAGCAAGACCACTCGTGTCCTAGTGCATCCCGTCCCAGGGGACCGTCCCCGTCCGTCCAAGAGAACCAGAGGGAACAGTGTGTGGATTCCCTTGCAGCGAAGAGACACACTTCCGCCCTGCCAAAGGTGCTCCATATCTTCAGCATGTAACCTGGATAGATGTCTGGCAGCCCACATCAGGAGACAATGGGAGACACGTAGCAAGTGTACGGACTAGGTGCCGCCCTGGTGGTTGATCTGGGAGACCACTGCCTTGTTGTCCGAGTGGATCAGCACATGCCTTCCCCTGTAGGTGAGGCAGGAAATGTTGGAGAGCGAGATAGACACCCTTGAGTTCTAGCACAGTGATGTGGGCTGTGCTGTCCTGGAGGGTCCACTGCCCATGGGGCTGGTTTGCCACACCATACTGCTCCTCAGCCTGAGCGGGATGCGTCTGTCTTGACAGTCCCTCCCTGCAGGAAAGGCTGCGTTCACCAGGGTGCCAGGGCTGAGATGCACGTCGGCGATGCTGTGACCAGTCTGTGTTTGTGGAGCGTGAGCCGTTCAGCCACATCTGGAGTGGGCGCAGTTGCAGGAGGCCGTAGGGGATGGCAGTTGACGTGGCCGTCCAGCTTGCAGAGAACTGAAGGAACAGCGCTAAAGGTAGGCAACTGCCCCCTCTTGATGCGTGGAAGGAGACTGGATATGTCGTCCATGCGGCGTTCCAATAGATAGGCCGTCATGGTCACAGCACGACCCAATAGTCCCGGGAGAATGCAGCCCAACAGCCAAGCTGCTGCCGGGAAAAACAGCCGATGACCAGCCCTGTGGCCCTAGGGCCAAGGCTTCCTGTTCTTGGAGGAACCGAATACGCAGCAGTCAGGCTGGCACTTGGTTCACCGTCCAGGCCCTGCACTCCTGAGGCCCTCTGAAGTCTCCAAAGTGGGGATCAGTGGATTGAGCAGCAGTAATCCGTACGCCTCCTCGCGTCAGCCAATTGGTGGTTGCCGCCCTGGGGGTAAGTCGCCGGAGGCCGTTGATGTGTGGCTGCTAAGGGCCTAGTGTAGTTCCCCGGGGCACGGTTCTACTCCGGCGGAGGCAGGCAAACCGTCTCCTGGTGACGTCAGCCTAAGCGGTGCGGTCCAGGCCCTCCAGCACTGTGGGCGCCGAACAACTCCCCGGCATCTGTCGGCTGGTCGGCAAAGAGTCCTACAAGTGGAGAGCAGAGGCGGAGGCAGGTGTGGACCAGCGTCACCCAGCATGTGCCCTGGTGCCCTCATTTGGTATGCAAACGTAAGTGCCGCAACACAGATATTGCGGATGAGGTCGGCCGTTTGCCCCCTCCTGCAATGAGGTCAAGAGCACGGCTAGCAAATGGGAGAGGGTATTTCCTGAGTGTGCTGCATGTGCCGCACATGCTCCTCTGCCATAGGCCTTACAGATGTAATCGTCCATAATCCTGCATTGGGCAGAAGGGCACTTTGGGTCGGGCTTTGCAGCCTCTTCCGGGGGAAAGGACCAAAGCTGCGATTGAGGGTTCCACAGCAGGCATGGTGGAGGAGTCCCCACCGCTTCAAAGTGGCTAAGGTGCACTCATCGGAGGCCGATCTGACAGGGGCTAGACTACCCTTCCAGCAGGAATACAGCGTATCGTATTAGGTGCAGGGGGCTTGCCGTCTGTAGAAAAAGGTGGGCCTCTGAACTGCGCCTGGGCCCGGTGTGTCGAGCTGCAAGTGGCGCTAGCGTCGCCTTTACGACTGCTCCTAAGTAGAATTCGCCGGGCCTCCGTGGGGAACTACCGTTTGGAGATGGAGAAGAGCCCTTTGGTGTCCGAGGGAGTGGGTCACTCCGTGAGTCGCGAAACAGGCTGGATGAGGCCGCGATGGAAAGGGCATCGTCATGCGGCGGCAGAGACTGTTGTGTTTGCATCTCGTGGGGAGGTCCTCCCCCACGTGGTTGCAGACTCCCGAAGTACACCAGTAATCCCTCCACACCAGACGCCAGGCGGTCATACCGCGAGGAGAGGCCGTCAGCGCTCTCTTCCATCTGCGGTCTTCCACTGTTCTCACCAGTCTGGGACCGGGTTCCCCCCGCTCCGTTCGGCGAGTCTCCTAGGTGCAGGTTAGGGAGGGAATGCGGCCAGCTGGTCGCCATGCCTCAACCTGGCCAGTCTCATTGCCCTGGAGATGATGCTGCAGTTCATACAGGCATTGTCTGTGAGAGTGTCCCGCAGGTGGTCGACGGCGAGGCAGTCCGGATAACGAGCGTGGCCTTCTTCCGGGTGGAGAGGTGCCATGCAGTTAGAGCAGTGCGGCTCCATCCTGTATGGCGGTTGATGTTGGCTGATGTGCGTCTGGGCTAACCGCTGCGCGCAGCCCTCCCACTGAGAAGGCTGAGTGAGCCGGGGTGTGCAAGGCACGGCTGTCGAGCGTCGGTTACTCACCACTTCCTTCACAGCCGTAATATACGAGCTGCTGAAGCGCACGGCAGTTGTAGAGTGGACAGGATAGCGGGAGAGGGCGTGCAGCGCAGCTGTCACGATTCAGTTGAGTGAGTAATCTCAAGCACTTCTGAGCAATGCAGTCTGTTCCTGTTGCATCTGTCCACAGGTGTCTGATCTGTCCCTTGTGGGGAAAAAAACAGTTCACAGTAACCTGCTCCTGCAGGTGACCATAACCGACGCCAACATCAGGGTTGATGTGGGTACAAAATGCATAACCTCACTTGGCAGGAGCCACAAGAGAAAAGTAGAAAGCATCACCAACTTCCTCCAATGACTCACTGAATTTGAATGGAAGACTTCCAACTAGGTAAGAATGTTTTTCAATTGTTATTATGAACTTGAAAGTTTATTTTAAGACAGTTTGTAGGAGATGTTTTTTGTTACCTAACTAACAGCCTCAGTCGTCCTCAGAGGTGTCACCTTAATGCTGTGATGTGTCCTCATCAGCTTTTCTTCCCAGACCTGCCAGGATCTCGGGACCATGCTCCCAGCCAGACAGAGTTGGCTAGAATCAACATGTACTGTAAATACTTTGACAATTGTTTCTGGTTTGCAGCTATTTCTAATCTAAAGGATTTAGCTGTTTATACTAATTAATTTGTATTATGTATAGATGATCCAAATAGGTTTGTGACATATTCGTTGTTCTCTAGTTGTACAGATTTCAATGTATCTAAAATATCGATGACAATAAATACCAGTGGTGTTGACCAGTTTTCAGACTAAAACTTATTCTATAAACTTGTGAATTGTTTATTTTAATAATCTTTCATATTGTAAATGTGTTTTAATTTGCAGTAATGCATTAGAATAAAAAAAGGTCATGCTGTAAAAGAGTATTACAAAACACAATGACAGTAGACCAGATATACTATAATGCACAATTACAATATCATACTATAAACCACACTTATCACACTTAGTAGAGCAGTTATACTGTAATGTACAGTAAGGCTGTTACTGGAGAAAAACACAGTAAAGCTGTTGTAAAACATAACAAGTGAGGCAACCATCTTTTTTTTAGCTCAGGTAAGTTCTGAAAAAACGGCATGCCACATAGCTTACTAATGAATAAAATGTATGTAAAAACTGTGATGTCTGACACGTTTTATAAAAAAAAAGTTTCCAAAAAGCATTGGATGTAATTTATGACCTACTATGTTCTGCTCCATGTACTCAATGTTGAAAACGTCACATGACATTACTAAGCTTCCAAACAGAGGCACTACGAAAGGAAATTAAGGCTGTGTTGAAGTTCAGAAGGGACAAATGTGTGGCTAAACACAGCACAAAAATGTTGCCAAGACTGAAAAAGCAAGACAGCTGAATGCTATATTATCATGACCACAACATGCATCCATCAGGCATTCTGATCAAAACTTGAAAGCATGCACTCCCCATCACAACAATTTCAGAATTCAAGGAAAGGGAGACCAGTGGAAAAGTGAGGTTACAGGGAGCAGAGGTGGTGAAGGTGCAGGAGTTTAAAGTACTTAGGATCAACAGTGCAGAGTAGTGGAGACTGTGGAAGAGAAGTGAAGAATAGGGTGCAGGCAGGGTGGAACAGCTGGAGAAAAGTGTCAGGAGTGATAGAAAGATGTTGTCATAGAAGAGTTTCAGCTAAGATGAAGGGAAAGGTTTACAGGACTGTGGTTAGAGACACTAGCGATAGGCAGAAGACAGGAGGCAGAGCTGGAGGTGGCAGAGTTAAAGATGCTGAGATTCTCTTTAGGAGTGACCAGGATGGACAGGATTAGGAATGAGGTCATCAGAGGGACAACACAGACAGGAAGGTTAGGAGAAAAAGCTAGAGAGGCTAGATTGAGATGGTTTGGACATGTGCAGAGGAGGGACATGTGCAGAGGAGGGAGTGGATACATTGGTAGGAGAATGTTGGAGATGGAGTTGGAGGTAGGAGACAGAGAGGAAGGTCAAAGAGGAGGTTTATAGATGCAGTGAGAGAGGACATGGAGGTAGTTGGAGTCAGAGTAGAGGATACAGAGAACAGGGAAAGATGGAAATCAATGATTCACTGTGGAACCCCTGAAGAGGGACAAGCTGAAAGGAGAAGAAGAAGGAAGAATTGGCACAAGTCACTTTGTGTCAACAAGAGACTGACGCCACCGACTCCATTGTTGTCATTTCCTGTATACCCAACACTACGAACGCAAACCATGGGTAAGTCAGGCTATTTGGTTTGAGCAAGAAAAACACAAGACCTCACCACAGCACCAGTAAATCTAAAGCAAAAAACATTTACTGTCTTACCTTTATGTGTGTCATTGGTCTGCAGATCCATGCTGTGGTGTAGCTACCACATCCATCTAGTTCAATAGGTTATTGTTCTGATACTGTCCAAAATGGCCTGGTACTTTTTACATATACTACCCATCAAAAGTTTGCACACAGTGTCCAGACCTTTGACTGGTCGTGTATGTATTCAGGCTAAAATGAATTGGTTATCTATGATGCCTCATTGAATCCCAGTCAAAGAGTATTGGTATAAATATACCATTCCCGTTTGAGCCAGGCTGGCAGCGCATACAAAAATAATCCACAACTACGATGCCTCAAGAGGGGTCATCTACAGTCACGATATAAAAAAGATGACAGTGATAGACAGAGAAAGAGAGAATTAGAATTATACCTCTGGGTGCTGTATCCGGATAAACTTTTTGTGGATTTATTGGCATCTGTACCTCAAGAATTATATGTACTATAAATGTTTGTAAATGTGTGTTTTTTTTTTTTTGTTTTACTGAATTGTGGTGTTGGCTACAAAGTGAATCTTGCCCAGAACTGTAAGATACACATCCCCAGCTTCCCCAGCAAAAACGTTGCCTATGATATGTTGTGAGTAGTGATGGTTGTATGACTCGATGCTCCTATACAAGCTTCAGTTGCATTTCCTGTCAATCTTCAAAGCTGCTTTGATAAGCGAAAAGTCATGTGTTCTTGACATGTGAAGCAGTAACTGCTTCAGTCGCCTGAGTAACTGGTACAACCAGACACGGAATGATCACATGATCGTACATTTGGCTTTTTGGAGGATTATTTATTTATCATACATTGTCCAAGAGGGCCAAATCATCATACAATTAATATTTGTATGATATTTCTACATTATTTGGATGTGGACCACACCTACAAATACCTGGCCAGCACCAAACACCAGCTGGATGATAAACTGGATTGGACTGCCAACACAAACACTATGTGCAAGAAAGGACAGAACCGTCTGTACTTCCTCCGAAGGCTGGCATCCTTCAACATCTGAAAGGAGCTGCTACAGACCTTCTACCAGTTTGTGGTAGTGAGTGCTGTCCTATAGCAGTTTTGTGCTGGGGGGGTGCCTGGACAAACTGGTGAGGAAGGCATTCTCTGCTGTTGGCACAGAGCTGGACAGCCTGACATCTGTGGACAGGGTCCTGTCCAACATGGACAATCCAGATCATCCCACAGGGACGTCAACAGGAGTAGGATGTCAGATGCTGCAATGTCCTGTTCCACTGACAGACTGAGGA
>NW_027615743.1:2500-36039 GCF_965212315.1 Lampetra planeri
TGAAATGACACAAACTGTCAAAGAGTCAAATTAACTCAACTTATCTCAAAATAACTCAATTCAACTCAACTCAGCTTCACTGGAATTAACTTGACTCACATTAACTCAGCTCAGCTCAGGAGATTCTGCATGTGTGTACGTACCATCAGCGTGATGTCCAATGAAGGAGGGTGGAGTGCTGCGGCCGTGATAGTCCACTTGTAATATCACGGCGTGGGGCTGAAGAACCAATGAGGGTGTTTTACCCTCGTGTTTTACTCACACCTACATGTTGATTAACCTATTATACCACGGCCATTTACCAAAGAAACAGAAATTCATTCATGTTTTCATGTGTTTTTTCAGCCCTAACTCATGTCGGGTGCTTGTTTTCCTCCTCAAATGTTAGTGCTGACAGCTAAGTTAACCATGAGCCCAACTTCGTGAGCGTGAAACGGTTTTAACGCACGGCTGCCAGCCAATCAGAAAAGAGCTTTCACCCAGACCATGACACGTGTGACGTTTAATCACATGTGAGGACTAAAACCTGCATCAGTCCCCTCAGCTGTACCTCACAGCAGGTGGCTCACCTCCTTCAGGGGGGTCATGGGCCCGGTGAAGATGGTCTGCCAGTACGCCCACAAGAACATGATGAAGATCACATGGTACACAAGCAGGTACAAACTGGAACGCACAAGAAAACTCATTGAAACTCTTCTACTGTGAAAAGATGGATTAGTCATTGCAGCCTGAGAATGGGAACAAAACTACTAAGACTCGTTATTCATACAAAGACAGATATACTGGGTATTTAAATGTATTTTAAGTCAGTAAGCCGTGAAACTGATATTTTACCAAGTTATAGTATGACACTGCATTGCATGTTAGTTTTTTTAATGTTTGTTTTTCTGTGTTTTTTACTTGAGTGTGAAAGGTGATTTCTATCTGGATGAGTACAATGAAAATACTGTAGATGTACTCTAATTTCTATTTCTAACCTGTGTCCTCTCACAAACTCTCACTAACGTTTATATACAACAAGTTCTTTTCATATGCATAAAGCTAAAGAAAAGAAGTTGACTTTTGACACATATAAAGTTTTCCCAGGCCAGTCGCAGCAGTGGTGTACTTCCTGTTTTACTCATATTTCAGAGGCAGCAGGTTCGTATTACCTGACTGATTTATACACATAGGGTGAACATATTCATGTGAGCGCTTCTTTTCTTATTTTACCTCATTAGCTGCAGTGAAATGAATTTCCTTTTTAATTTGACTTACTCCATCTGTAAACGATGTGAGATGACAGATTACTTTTTTGTTTTTGTTTTTTTACTTTGGCTGAAGCTGAATCCTACTCTTCCATCGTGCTGCGGTGGCATCATGTGTGAAACGTTCACAGAGATACTCTGTACCCCAGTTTGACACATGCGTGTTTGTGTGGAAATCTCAAATCATGAGACCTCAGACCAGCTCATCGTTCTGTCGCATGCTTCAACCATCTGCAGTCATGAAAACATCTTGTGACACAGCTGCTTGCTCGCACACTGCCAGTGAAAGCTTCGTCTGGATTTCACACAGGACAACACTCACCCTTTTCTCCTGTGTCGTCGATTGACTCTGAAAAACACAAATATCTGTAAGATGCAGCTGCATCAGAGCACAACACTCGTTCATTAAAATGAATGTGACTAATCACAGACACACACAACACACTCACACACACACACACACACACACACACACACGCACACAGCAGGGACTGGAGTGAAGGAAACTGAGGCAGGTGTCCAGAAATCGTGTCCATGTTGCCGTGGCAGCAAGTCTCAAACTGTGGTCTGTATGTGTGTGTGTGTGTGTGTGTGTGTGTGTGTGTGTGTGTGTGTGTGTGTGTGTTTGTGTGTTTTATATGTGTGTTAGCTGTCTATCCATAGATAGATAGCAGCATTCGCACACTAGTGCACACACATACACCAGTACACAGGTGAGTGAGTATACACACTCCTCGGGACTCGGCTGTGTGACGGTCCTGGAAAGAGGAGCAGCTGTTCTTTTGCAGATGTTTGCAGCTTTAAAAATGGGGTTAAAAATTGGGTCAGACACAGATTGTGTGTGTGTGTGTGTGTGTGTGTGTGTGTGTGTGTTTGTGTGTTGGGGGGACAGATAATGGGATTAACTGGAGCTGCTGAGCCAGAACAGTCAGCTGATGCTACTTTCATACAACTGCTGTATGTGTCTGTGAGCATGTTGGTCCAGCAGCTGGTTTCAGCCTTTGGCTCTGCAGCACCAGCAGCAGCACCAGCACCAGCACCAGCAGCAGCACCAGCACCAGCAGCAGCAGCAGCACCAGCAAAAAGCTGCAGCCAAATAATGCAACAAAAATCAGAAGCAACATCTTTGTGTGTGTGTGTGTGTGTGTGTGTGTGTGTGTGTGTGTGTGTGTGTGTGTGTGTGTGTGTGTGTGTGTGTGTGTGTGTTGACAGTACTGTGGTTCCTGCTCCTCCTCTTTACAGGAAGTTCATCCTAGGACAAACACTCCAACTGTCACAAGTGTCCTTTGACTTCCGTGTCTCTGTCCTAAGGAGCAGAGGATGCAGCTGCTGAGTCTGCTGACAGTGCAGCTCACAACCAACAGCTGCTGCACGAACGTTCTCATAGAATACATGTTCAGACGTCTACGTTCGTCTGCGGCGCCTTCAAAATAAAAGCAACGACACAGGAAAGTGAAAACATTCACTCTTGTGTGTTTGAGAGAGCATGTAGCTGCTGCTCATTCATCTGTTAGTGTCATGTGACACACGCACGCACATGCACCCGCACGCACACACACACACGTTACCACCAATCTGCATTCACAAACATGCCTGAGACACACACACACACCACACACACACACACACACAATTCGTACCGATACACAGCTGCAGGACAAACGCGTAGTAGGACCAGAACACGATGAGCGCGATGAACAGAACCGGGATCCAGTAGAAAAGTCTCCTGCAGCCGCGAGTGAAGCTCCCCGAGCACCACGGAGCCATAACACTCTGAAAGAATCACATCCTGAAGGAAGGAAGGAGGGAGGGATGGAGGGAGGGATGGGGGGATGGGGAGGGATGGAGGGAGGGGGAAGGAGAGAGAAAGGGGGGAGAGAAAGGGAGAGGGGGAGGGGGAGGAGGAGAGAGAGAGACACTGGGAGAACTACTGCATCGCTCTGATCTGATCGAAATCCTTCGCTGCCCTGACCAACACTACTACTATTACTACTACTACTACTACCACTACTACCACTACTACCACCACTACTACTATATTACTAATACTATGACTACTACTACTACTATTACTACTACTACTAATACTACCACTACCACTACTACTATTACTAATACTACTACTACCACTACTACCACTACTACCACCACTACTACCACCACTACTACTATTACTAATACTATGACTACTACTACTACTATTACTACTACTACTACTACTACCACTACTACTATTACTAATACTACGACTACCACTACTACTACTACTACCACCACTACTACTATTACTAATACTACGACTACCACTACTACTAGCTACTACCACCACTACTACTACTACCACCACCACTACTACTACTATTACTATTACTAATACGTATGACTACCCTACTACCATACCACCACTACTACTATTACTAATACTACGACTACCACTACTACTACCACCACTACTACTACTACTACTATTACTAATACTACTACTACCACCACTACTACTACTACTACTATCACTACTACCACCACTACTACTACTACTACTTACTACTATTACTAACTACTACTACTATGACTAATACTAAGACTACCACGACCACTACTACTACGTGTCTACTACTACTGCTACTACTACTACCACCACTACTACTAGTACTACTATTACTAGTACTACAACTACTACTACCACCACCACTACTACTATTACTACTACCCCTTCTGCTACTACTTTACTAATACTATGACTACCACTAGTACTGCTACTACTATTACTATTACTACATCCACTACCACTACTACACTACTGCTTGTATCATTACTGCTTGTACTATTACCACTACTACTACCACAACTACTATTACTATTACTACTATTACTAGCACTAGTAGGACCATTACCACCACTACTACTATTACTATTACCACTACTACTACACATACATACTACATACTCCTACTATATATTACTACTGTAGTACTGTACTACTACTGATTCACCCTACACACAATACTGCTACTTTCTATACTACAGCATACATCCATCACACAGGAAGAGTCTGCGTCAGCCTTCCTGCTCCCTGGCTCGTTTCCATGACGACCACTGGCTGCTGCTGGGTGGGTTCAGTAGGTCAGACTCATGTCTGAGTTTTCAAAATGTGGATCCAGGAGTTGCAGGCAATCAGTGCTCAGGACCTGAGCAGCCGTCAGTCCAACAAGAAGACGTGTGTGTTACAGGGGTCTCAGTCGGTGATGTCCATTGTTGTCAAACAACTGAGCACCAGCTCCCTTGTTTTTGTGTGTTCTATATTACATTTCTGTTTATGTATTTAAGTTCTTCCTCCAAGCAACACAGTGGTGTGGTGGTTAGTAAAAATGTCACTGGTTCAATTCCTCTTTCTGTGTTTTCATTCTCTCCTGTGTCTGTGTGGGTTCTCTCCAAGTACTCCATCTTCATCCCCCCTCTCTCCCTGTGTCTGTGTGGGTTCTCTCCAAGTACTCCATCTTCATCCCCCCTCTCTTTCCCTGTGTCTGTGTGGGTTCTCTCCAAGTACTCCATCTTCATCCCCCCTCTCTCCCTGTGTCTGTGTGGGTTCTCTCCAAGTACTCCATCTTCATCCCCCTCTCTCCCTGTGTCTGTGTGGGTTCTCTCCAAGTACTCCATCTTCCTCCCCCCTCCAACAGCATGCTGAGGTTAACTGGTCACTGATCACCTCTAAGTGTGAATGTGAGTGGTGAATGGTTGTCTGTCCTTCAGCTGGTGACTGGTCCAGGTTGAACCCTGACGTTCACCTGTTGACAGCTGCGATCAGCTCCAGAACAACCGAGACCCGTAACTGGGATTAGATGAATGAGTGAATGAACTTCTTCCTCGTGCTCTCATGTACAGCAGACAAAGTTCACTGGACCTGGACCTCGTCTCAGTAGACTCATCTAGTCCACAGGTCTCGTGCCTCAGTCCACTGGTCTCAGTCAAAATAATGCCAATTGAAATTAAATTTTAAAAAAAGATAAAAAATAAAAGAAAATTAAAGTATCAGATCCTCAGGAAGACAAATAATAATATTGAAAATGAATTTAAAAATAATAATAATAAATAATAATTTAATAATAATAAAGTTCGGTGACAATCTGCAGCAGGGCTGACATTGATTCACATGTTGAATGAATCATTTACAGATAAAAAGCCACTGATGCCCCTCGTGCTTCAGCCCCAGCTGCTGAGGTTTAGTACCATTAATGATTTGCCTTCAGGTTGAGAACAAACTGGTTATTCGTTGGCATCAGGCGGTTGGAGTGGGAAAGAAATAGACGAGAATAAACAGTTCATGTTCCCTTAGTTCACCATGACATCAGTAAACCCAACTGAAAGCTAAAACATCTCATTCTCTCCAGTTACCTGGAGTTAAAGGAGGTGGGCTAAGATTAAATGTTCATTTAGTCACAGACAATTGCTCAGTGACACTAATTTGAGCGTACGGCTTCAGCAGTTTGCATATTTATTCATAACTTGCTGAAGAAGACTTTGTTCTTCTGCATGAGGAGGGAACAAATAAACACCGTCAGCTGCCTGTTTGAAAGAACGAGCGTCCCTGAAGGAGGGTGAGGACGGGGGGATGTGGGGGTGGGGGGGGGGGGGGGGGCTGATCGGTGCAGATCCACCAGCAGGAAGTGTCGAGCAGAATCTGGGAGAAAGGCATTAATTAAATGGTTCTGGCAGAGCCAGATTCCAGAGTGGAATCAGTAAATAAACAAACAACACGTCATAAAAAAACAGATACAGTTCAAATGAGATGAATAATTAGCTCAATATCCTCTCGGGTTCTTCTCGTGTCATCACTTTTTATTTGAGACCTCCAACAGCAGTGAGACACTGCAGCAGCATGCATCAACCCTTCGTCTTGGCGGGCTGCAGCAGACACACACACCTTCTCCTGATGAAGACAGAGAGAGGAAGACAAGGAAGTTCAGTGTCAATTTACAATTGACATGAACCCATTTATCTTCATGGAATACGATGCAAAATCCAAATTACAGTAACTAATGTTGACATTTGCGTTGTCAATATCATAGTGTGTCCATGTCACTGATTACTGCTTTTAAATTCAGTCAGTAAATATAGTTGAAATGTCACAAACTACTTCACAATATACTCAATCAAGACTAAACAACAAATTTGTCAAAAATAAGTCAATACAGACATAAAGTACAACAACAGACGACAGAAACAGTAACGACGAGTCCTAAAAGCTTCAGCTTGAAGGTGTTGTATTGTACTCTGCACAACATCAGAAGACATCAGAGGGTTTCGTCTGATCGGTGTCAAATATCAGACAATTAATTCACTGCTGACAGATGAAGTTCAGGTACAAGAACCCGGCCACAGTGAAATACTGACTTCAATTACCCAGTGTTTGCAGAACCCTGTGGATCAGGTTGGAGCTCAGGTTTTTATCAGAAGCAGCTTATCCAGTTCTCTCCTGAGAGGAGCTGTTCCTTTGAAACATTCATACAGCTTGAACCTGCCCTACTCCAGCTCGCACACACTGACCAAAGCTGGTGTCTGGTGACGTTCATATTCCAGGGTAACTCAATATTCAGTCACCTCAAACTCAGAGATTCTAAAACTGCAACTGCTGCTGCACTGGACCAGGAATCCTGCCTCAGTCCCAGTGGAGGCTGTGTGAATGTGTTCAGTCTTCAACTACGGCTGTGTGAGCATAAGTGTGAGTATGAGTATGAACATGTGAAAGAGAAAACACGTTGATGTATGTATGCAGGACACAAACCCTTTTTTTACCACAAGGTTATAGGAACAACTGGTTATGAATTGAGGAGCTTGTATAGCTGTGACTGAATAATATAATACTGTGTGTGAATTACTCTGTACTGGCATGTATATGTAGGTACCATATACCAGGGAACCACTGTAACCCCACCCAACGGAACTGTCTTTAAGTGTGAAATAATACAAAAATGTATGACAAACCTATTTGCCCGCAAGTTCCTTCTTCATGCATGACCTGAAAGAGGTGAATCTCTCCTCCACTCGAACACCCTGTGTGGTGTGTGTGTGTGTGTGTGTGTGTGTGTGTGTGTGTGTGTGTGTGTGTGTGTGTGCGCGCGTGTGTGTGTGTGTGTGTGTGTGTGTGGTGTGTGTGTGTGTGTGTGTGTGTGTGTGTGTAAAAGGAAAGAGAGCAGGAAAACATTATGAGGGTGTGTAGTTTCTGGACGTTCCACTAGATGGAAGTAGAGTGTCAGTGCAGACTTGTTGGCTTCAGTTGTGGAGGTAAGAGGGTCACATGCACCACCAGCTAAAGAAGAAGATTCATATTTCCTGTTTACTTCCAATGTAATCTGTTCTGTTCCATACACTGATGAAGAACACATTTTATCCCTCTTATCATTCTAGAAAAAAACTGCATGTGTATTTTCTTTACAAACCTGTTGTTGAAGGATTTGCCATCACGTTCCATAAGATGGAGAACGTCACGCCATCTTCATCTTAATCTATGGCAGTAACATCCTCATCATTGGCTTCTATATATATTTTGCTTATTATGTTTTTCATGTGCCATGTCAATAGTGCATTCTTCATTCTGAGACACTCTTCTATTTCATAACTTTGCTGCTTTGACACTGAAAATGTCCCCGCTGTGGGACAATAAAGCCTTATCTTATCTTATTTTACGTGGGTCTAATTGCGTAACAGTGGTTTACTGTAAGGACGAACATCAAATGTCCCTGTCACCCTGTTCGGCCTTCACTGGGTCTGAGCTCTTCTCTCACACAGGTGTCCTGTCTGCTCCGTCCTCGCGAGGAGACGCTCATATAGCCGGAGGAGGAGGAGTGATGGGCACGTCAGATAGGAGCAGAAATAAATGACTGCAGTGGCGGTCTCACCCTTTTGCCACGGTGTAGTCGGTCCTTCATGACGCCAATGAACTCCTTGTGGCTGAGTTGACCGTCATGATCTTCATTCAAAGATCTTGAAAACTGTGTTCACCACGTGGCTGGACAACTTGATGCCTGTAGCCACGTACACCCCACGGCTGAACTCCTCTGAGGGGGCGCAGCAAGAGAACAGGAAGTGAGTTTCTACACAACAGTATTTACACTTTCCAGGAATAGTTGTTTATAGCTGATGTGATCTGATGATCTGAACATCTGAAACCAAGTGTGCTTGTTGGTTAAATTAAGATGAAAGGGTTTAAAGCTGGTCTCACTTCCTGCAGAGGACATCTGTTCTGGTCAGGATCAAAAGATATAGTGACAAAACAACACGGTTAAAATGGTACGGAACCTGTGGAAAAACAGTCTCACCCAAGCCGAGGTAAAGAAGCTGCATCCACCACTGCAGCGTGTTTTCACACAAACATTCATGGTTTGTGAATTTGTGTTGACATTTCCACAAACTACATTTAACGTCTCTCCCTCAGAGGACACGATGGCCAATCAATCAACAAACTGTTTGAAAGCTGATTTTATTTTTGAGATGTGTAATTTTTCGTTTAATTGCATTAGTGACAAAACCATGTACTGTTTGTCTGACTGGTGAACGAGGAGACAAATTAGTTTGTCCTCAGTCAGATCCCAGTGTAAGGTGAAAAGCTACATCAGAGTAAACAAATTCTAAGTAAATACATCTTTACCTTGACCTATGGAGCGGTTTGCAAAATTGTACATCTGCATGGCGATGGCAAAATCCTCCAGGTTGTTGAGGAACTGGAAGAAGGATCGAAACTCTTCAAAGACAATTCCCTGCAAAGAGACCACATCCATGAAGTCAGATGAAAATGACACCTAACACGGCATGTGTCAGCACAGCTCGTCCGTTCGTCCTGACACGAATCCTTCAGCATGTGCGAGACCTTGAAACCATCAGACAGATAACACACCCAGACAGATAAAGTATACATTGCTGGATTTTCCTGCACAGTATGGACACGCTGAACTGTCAGCGGCAGCGGGGCATGGTGATTCTAGCTTTTGGGAAGAGGTCAGGCCACTCACAGACTTTTCTTAAGGCAGATTAACCTGATACTTGAATAAACAAAAACAAAAAGTGATGAATCCCCAAACATCTCAGGCTTGGCTGCCGACTCAAACACTGAGCCTATTGATCTCCAGTCAACCATCCCGCGGCTACTAGCTCCATCTCCCGCCTGGGGCCCCAAGAGCAGGTAATGCACACAGCCCTAACAAATGGAGTAATGACTAATCTGGGATGCTTTGCTGTTTTAACAAGGTGTGGGCCATAAAATATCTCTTAGCCTAATGACGAGTCCCACTTGATTATCAATGGAGATCAAGCAACAAGCTACTCGAGGCTGCTGACGAGCTGCTGCCGTCTTTTCATGTGGGTCACAGAGCCGAGGAGGAAAACACATTGAAGCTAAAATGAAGATGTTTCACCTCAACGGTCTTTTCTCACCGCTGTATCCAAAGAAACGAAAGAGCTGAGTAACTGGGATGGAAGGGTTTTTTTCACACCACAAAAGGGATGAATTAAAGAAAAGACAAAGTCGAGAAATGCCTAAACTTTTTTCAGTGAAATGAAATGTATGATGCCAACTTCTCTGTGCATGAATTGTGGCAATAGCTTGCCTAGCATAGCTCTGAAACAAGGGGAACAGCTAGGGGAAAAAAACACTCTGGGATGAAACATTTTCAACGTGTCAATTTGTGTTGGAATGTTAAGATACTTTGGAAACCATTTTCAAATTCAAACTTTTTCAAAGCAACTAGCAGCTAACTTAGCATAGCCTAACATTAATTCAGCAAGCATAATGTAATGGAGGCAGAAAAAAGAGCTGTCCCCCAAAGCAAGAACATCTTTTAAATCTGCTATGAAGCAATTCGAGCTGTCCAAATACAGATGGACTTAAGCGCAATACAGTGTGCCAATTGTTAGAATGTTGTTTAAAATGTTTTAAATACTGTTATCTTAATGTTTTTCTTTTATTGAGTTGTTTAGCTCATTGTTTCACACTACTTTTTATTGCTCCACTGTCACGGTACAACCTGTTGTATAATGACAATAAAAGATTTACACGTTATTCTTCTACTCTACACCATGCAATGAGCACATGCAGCACCTTTTCATCAGGCATGGTGGGGCGCACATTCGCCAAGTAGCTGCTGACGTCATCCACGTTAGTGTAGCGAAGAAGGATCTGGGCGAAGTCCTCTTCGCTGATGGTGGCATGCCTTTGGAGTAGGAGAGGAACTCGATCTCAAGTAGTTCTGTCTGCAAGTTGTCCATGAACCTGGGCAAGAGAAACAGCAGCCGTTGACAGCTAACGCCAGCACCAGAGGCTCAGCACAAAGCAACACCTAACATGGTCTCGAGGAGGAGCAGGTTTTACGTGTTGAGTGCTCAGCATGTGATGAAATGATGAATGGATGCTACCCAGTGGGACAATCACACACAGCAGAACAGAGGTTTCAAAACTCACTTGTAAAAATCTTCAAATTTCAGCTCAGCCCTTCCCTTTTTTCCCAAAGAAGTGAACCAGCAGAGTCGTCTCTGTTTTCTCATTCACATGCTACCACAAGAAAAAAAGTGAGACATACATATGTGACGCTTACGAGCCACATGAATGCATGAAGCCATAAGACAAAGGCGTTACTTTGCACATAATCTCTATTCTGTCACACGCTGCATCTACGACGCTGGCAGGTAAACATTAACAATGGCATTTATTTAACCGTGCAGAAAAGAGCCACAACACATTCAGCTATTGAATAATTAGTCATAGTTAATGGTTGATTCATCACTGGGCCTGAAATGTATGCAAACATGCAGCAGATCATTGAACATGCCTCTGATCCTTGTGACATATGAAACTTGTGTTGGAGGACGTAGTTAAATCAACAAACACAGAACCTACAGTCAGGTGATAGAATTGATCCGATTCACGGAGAAGCATCGCAGCTACCTCAGTGAGAGCAGAAAACACAACATGACTTGTGCCACGTTTGACGGCCGTCCCCACATGCCGCGGGGCTCCACGTGCTGATCGTCTTTCTTACAAATCTGCGGCAGCAGTTGAAGCACAGCTGTTAGAAGATAAATTACATCTGGCAAACGTTATCCACACGACGGAGGGGATGATGGACAGACGGACAAATACAGGCCGTGGTTGACATGAGGACAGGGATGCACTTGATTAAAGCCAGCCGTTATGTGAGCGTCCACAGATTCGGGTTCACGCTGGTTTGCATTCATCCACACTGGAACAGGCAGAAACAGACCTCGGCTGACACTGATGTATCTGAGAGGCCCATCAGCCCTGACATGAGATGGCTCTGCAGCGATGCATGCAGCCTCTTGGCAGCCAACACACATCGAGTGCATGCAGGACGAGAGCCCAGGCAATTCATGGGACCTTATACATGAAGAGCACATCTCCATTTGGTGCTACGTTGCAGGTAAACACAGGTGATCATCTGCTGGTGTGATCATCTCCTCAGATATAGTAGGATTTCAAGCTTCTGATGCAGCAACGAAGCAGTTCAAAGCTGTTTTTTCCCTCAATGACGTCATGTGTTATCTCTATTATTACAGTTTACACAGCTCCCTGCACCGGAACAACTGTCAACAACTGTTTCCTTGTAATCAGTATCATAAAATGATCACATGAAATCTGCGTGGAAAGAAAACATCACTACTTCAGGACAGATGCCGCTCAAGTCTCGACATCACCTCATTCATCAGTGCACGTCCAACCAGAAACAACAAATGAGACATGTGTTCTGAATAGGACTTGCCACATTTCATAATATTATCTCAATTTGAAAGCCTGGAGGGGAATGTGAGGCAGCTGATAAAACAGCTCTTCTTCCCTGCCTCACTGCTTCTCAGCAGACGAAGAGATTTACAACATGATCCTGCAGCTAATTACACAACTCTTGAATGCACGGTTCCCTTCTCATCCCATGAAAAGATCCTGATAGACTTGTAATTAGAATACGCTGGGGAAAGCCCAACCGCACAGCTGAAGACATGTTTGTTCTGTGAAAAGATTTTTGAACTTTTGGCTGGAAAGATACCTGCAGTAATGCAGAAAGAATCAAACAAAACAAAAAGAGACACACCTAAAGGTGAAGTCTTCACATGGAAGAAGATGGCTCTCGCTTGTGTGTGTGTGTGTACTGAGAGCTTTTTACAATGCTGCCTGTCCTCTCTGACTGGTATCTTCATGGTCAAACCCATCTCAAAAGGTAACCTGAGCCCGAATACCACTCCTCAAGAAACTGTAAAAATAAAACATGGGGGTCCGGCGCAAACCCTCGTCAGGGGAGTGGGTTTTGAAGTGGAATCTCACCCGATGCTGACAAGAGGAGTACATAAATCATCAGCACAGCCCTACCACACACACACTGAGGATAGAGATGATGTACTTCATTTCCAGTGGATGTGACTGAGGTTATCTGGTGTTAGCGGAGATGAGGATGGATGGTGTCCACCTCCAACATACATGTGCTCTGTGGGTGCCAGCTCACTCTGCAGACACACTTCAGCTGCACATGCAACATACAAAACAAGGGAAAATAAGAATGCATACGCTGTGAGAGTGGGATTGACGATGACCGTAGAGCTGCAGGCTCTGAAACCCAGGAAAGAGTCGGGCCGGGGACGGAGGGCGTGACGAACAGCAAGAAGAGAAAATTCATTTTATGACTGAAAGAGGGTTGCAAAAAGCTGATTGATTTTAAATCACAGACATCATCATTTATATGTTTCCGAATCTTCTCTCATCATCCTCAACTTTGTCTGCAAAGCATCAGCGTGTTTCCAAATCTAGAGTACCCATTCTAATGATCTTTTTTGATGGCGATGCGGGCTTCAGACTGTCCAGAGATGCTAACATTTGCCCCTCCGATAAGACCTCAAAGAGTTGCTCTTATCGCTCTTTTCAGCTCTGTCTGTTTACATCCACCAGCACGCGGCATCAAAGCCTCAGGCATGTTTTACCCTGTACGACCATATTCACCTCTACCAGTCATACTGTTCAACATTGCTTCAAAGGTTCAGGGGCTGCCGTTGTCAGAACTTGGCGTATGTGTGGTTGCTAATGTTTTAGTGAACTGGTAACGGGTTTATCAGCTGCCTGTGGATACTGGCAAAGGGTTGATGAGAGCGGTGAGAGTGAGCCACAGTAGAGTCAGGGGAGGTGGAGATGTGACGTTCCTGAACGAGCCAAATCTTTTGAACATCTCTTTCCGTCACCTACCAGCTGGTCAAACCTTTGCACGTCTTCACTTCCTTCCGTTCTGTCCTTTTTCTTGCGGAAAATTTCCTCCAGCTGATGAGGAGATAAATGATCAAACACAAGGTGACCTATGACAACTTGTGTTTTATCTTATTCTTTTTAATCTTTCTACCTCCATTGTGTTGAGAAAAAGCAGCACACAGTTTCACTGTACATGACAACTCAGACTGTGACATAGCAGATGATAAGGTCGAGACTCGGACTCGTACCACCAGGAACTCTCTTTTGTCCACCATTTCATTCCCATCTGCATCAAACATGTTGAACGCAATCCTGAAGCCTGCGCGCGGTTCTGCAATTCAACAATAAAGTAATTTCACTGCGGTTTTACTGGACAGATGCATGTGTCTGAAGGGTGCACGGGTACCGACTGGTTAGGACGCACAGCAGGAACAGGTACTCTGTGTAGCTGATGACACCTGGAACAGACAGAACAACCAATCACGTAACAAAAACCCAAATGTTCCTTTTGGCACATAACACGGCATCAAATGGCATCAAGGTGACAAATGCTCAAAGTCAAGAACACACATCCAAAGAAGCAGAGCCCACCTTCAGACAAGAGTAATCTCCTCACGCTGACTGATAACATCTTAAAAGGTGCCTTTTACTTCATGCATGGTGTTCCCCTCACACAAACACCGGCTTTACAACGGAGCTGACCTATCTGGACACAAACCCAAACAAACTGGAGGCCTACGGCTTCTGGTCGTGTTTGAGGAACAAGATGTAATACATTCTCCAGTGATCTGTCACTGATTGAGAACGGACGATTCAGGTTTTTGTGTCGTGTCCTTCAGCTCCCTTTGTTGTGTGACACGCAGCGGGGAAGAGTAAGTGTCAGGAGGCTTCTCGTAGACTCCGGAGGCTTCACCCCTCCGCCGCTGAAAGCATTCCCAAGCTTTTGTTTGCTCGGGAAGATAGAGAATCGAGCAAAGATAGTTCTGGGTGACTGCTCTGGGTGTTATGGGAAAAGAATCCAGGTTTGGGGTTTGCTGCAGGGAGACTTCCAGAAAAAAGGAGCACTCAGTGGGAAAACAACTGCAAACAAAGTTTTTTTGTTCTCGCTGTGCTTCTACATTTCCTCCAGAGGACGCGTTACTAAGCTGCTAACAGGATGATGTAAAAGCTGAGGTGTGAAAGGATCATTTGTGATGCATCCACGTCTGCAGAGGCACTACGAGTCTCTGCTGGCAGGTAGAATGACAACACATCTGGAGCTTCAAAGCCTCCACAGCTTAAATGGTTGAAGACTTTTAAGATTCCAGCCATGTCTCACCAATACCACACACCTTCACTCCTGGAGGGACCCCCCCACCCCCGCTCTTCTCCCTCCCTCCTCTGCAGCTCAGCCTCTGAGCTCAAGTAGATGTTGTTAGACAATACAAAGAATTCCTCAGAAACACTTCATACAGAGTGGCAGTCCCGGAGATGTAATCCAATGCCGTTCTTAGGCTTCATAATGTCCGCGGTGATCGGGGGGTGGCCAGGGGGACATGTCTCGACATAGCTATGTTCAAACAGCTCCCTCATTCTCCAAAGCAACGCTTTGTTCACAGATCAATCCAGTCCTTCTTCAACTGACAAAGCCACAACGTTTAACAGGAGGATTAAAAGCCCCAAATCCCAGCGCTGGCACTTAGCTAAAGCAACAGAGGAAAGAGCAGAACAGTGAGATCTGATGCTCCACTGGTCCGTCTGACCCGCTGAGCGCAGGAACATGCAGGTGGAAAAACAAGAGATAGGTGACAACTTCATTTTCTACAGGGTGCATTTGCAGCTCTAGTGTGTGATCTGTTATCTGATGGAATCGCTCGCGTTACATTTGTCGAGCTGCAGCAGATCATGATTTTTATTATTGGTCACTAGTAATGAAGAGTAACAGCACGCTTGAGTTCATGGGAGCTGCATCTTCTTTCCCCCTGGAGTTTCAGCTGCAGGGTATCAGATGTCATTTGGACTAAATGTTAACCGGTCATATAAAACCACGCGGCAGCATTCGCACACACACATTTCAGAGCATGTGGGACACACTGAAATGTCATCGGGGTAATGTGAGTCAAGTTAGCATCCACAGAAAAAAGTTGACTGTAATTCACTGCTCAAGTTCTTCATTTCCGTTTCCATAGAAACGTCTTATTTGGAGGAGTGGGCATAAATCAGACTCATTCTGGATATGAACAAAGGACAGCGGCTCTCTGCTGAGGTGACCTGAGAATAAATGAACAGATAAGATTTACAGCTGGAGTGGGGTGGGGGTGAGGGGCAGCTCTAACACGACCCGACAGGACGTGAGAAAACCACAGGAGCAGAAAAAACACAAACAAACTAAATGGATTTAAGTCCAAACTGAATCAGGTAAGAGGGGTTTACGTTACCTCGCTCTTGTAGATTCCTAAACAAATTAGATGATCCTTTCCAAACAGGTGGGGTATCTGCCAGCATCTTCTCCACGTCCTGCAGAAATGGAGGAGACTCACCAATGTCAAGCGATGCTGGTTAATTCTCCAGGTGTTCAAATGCTTGAATGAAACAGGTACTCACCTTCTTTGTGAGTGACTTATAACTCCGTTGCCCTGGAAAAGACATTTTGAAAACTTATCACCATTCCATAGAATCAGGACACAAAAGTGAAAACTGTGTTTGCGTGGACGACGACACGAGCAGCGTACGACCTCAAATACATTCCGATGGTCAATAAAGCAGAAGATAAGATGAAGCCGTCGTAAAAACTTGGCTGGTATAATGGCATCGATAACAGTGGCAATAACCCTCCACCGACACATTTTAGAGCCCGTGTGTGGTGTGATTAGGATCGCTTATGATGGCTGGTTCTCCACTGAGGACAATGAAAGAAGGAGGTTGTTCTCAAGCAGACGTGTATCTGGAGTCCACTCATGTTTCATGAGCTGACAATCAGACTTTTCTGGGATTAAATCAATCAACTGACCCATCCTCAGACATCAGCGCTGTGTCACCATGATGGCTGAGGGTCGATCTTCCTGCTCATGTGTCAGTGGTCTAATCAACAACCATCAGAGCGTCTCCTCCTCACATCCATGCTGCATTGTTTGGTCTCTCTGCTCTGGAGTTTGTTGCCACATATATATGAGCCATAAAAGTGGGGTTGCAGATAAAGATGTTTATCTTTATGCAGGTGTTATGACTGAAGCACTTCGAGCCACAACTTTTTGTCTGAGGACACTTTACAAAGCCGTCAGCGACAGGTACTTTTCCAGCACGCAAGATTTTTGATGGTTTGGCGTTTGTTCCCTGCAAACAAGTCGAGTGACACTGCTGTGAACGTACTGGGTGTACTGGAGGAACTAGTTCACGGAGCAGACGTGATTGATTGGTAAACCCATACACTCGTCAGTCCTGAGGTCTGATCAGCAGTTCAAACTGACAGTAGATCAGTTAAACAAGTACAACATGTCAGATAGTACAGATTTACATGGGGCGTCTGGTGAGTTTCAACAGCTCCAGTCAGATTTTACCAGTATTGCACCAAATCACAACAACAGTTCACTCATGACACAAACTGAATGTTCTAATAGAAACCAGCTCTTCCCTTTACAGGCAAAGAAACATGGGGTGGATCCAAGGCTCATGTGGGTGGCCTTCTGCCTCGACCAGGTGAATCTTTTGAACCAATCTTTTGAACAGAGTCTACTGATTCAGTTCACCTAAACGGACTGCTTTACCCCTCACTATGCAGGAACAATGGGGGGGGAGCTATTTGTCAATCTGTGAATTTCTCTTGGAGATGAATAAAGCACTGATTTCTTCACCAGTGTCTTTCAGCTTGATGTAATGTACATTTCAATGTGCAGAACGAGGACGAGCTGGGCATGAAAGAAGGCTGATGAATACTTTAATGAACCATTCATCCACTGACCATGACACTCAGAGTATCAGACGGACAAAACGATGAAGTAGCGCCAGCCCGTTCAGTTCTATTGGTGATAATTGGGATGGAAGAGTTCACTCACTCATGGGTTCAGTCAATGATATGGACTCGATGAAGTTCAGGGGGGTCATGTAGAGCTGGCCCTCGTATTCCACAGAGCTGAACAGACGGAATCTGTTTTCGTAGGACGACATGTACACATCTCCATCATCCACACCGCGGCTTCTGGCCTACAACACACACACACACACACACACTGGGTAAATACAGCCAATCATATCAACAGGTGTAATGCTGTCTGAAAGATGCTTTCTGTGAACGTAAGGAAGCTGTTCTTGTCACGAATGTCTGAACAAAGAAGCCTGTCAGCTCTATTTGTCATGTCCAGTCAGATCAGAGGTCGGACTGGTGCCGACAGACTGGATCTGTCTGTCAGCTGGCACACTGCCAGGTCCACTGGGCACTGAGCATCAACCAGGGAATGTGCCCCCCCCCCCCATTAACGAATGAGCCCCTGTAACCACCTACAGCCCTCATCAGGTGTCAACCCGCTACTGAGCCAAAGTCCGCTGTCCTGAATTCAAACGGCTGTATATGATCACCTGTCTGTGTACATGTAACTTCTAGGTCTAGAAATACTTCAGATAAACACATTTACCTGTCCCCTGGGGGCCTGGATATGTGGGAGGGGTCACTGGAAATTACCTCCATGGCGACAGTTGCAGACGTAAAAACAACATGATAGCTGGTTGCTCATCATACTGTCAGTTACTGTGTTTATATTGAGCTGGACCTAAAAACAACACAAATATCTGATCCACACACAAACTCTCTCCGGTTCCTTGCCTACAGTTGACTGTCCAGTTCAGTACAACATCCATCAGATGTCTGCTGGTACTTCCGGTCTTCTGTGAGCGCTGACGAAACGTGATAAAACAGAACAGCTTCACTTATGGCACTTGATCCAAAGAGGACTTCCAACTTTCTGCTGGTTCAGCACCAACGGTGGCGGACAGCTCCTGTCGGCTACGTCACAGTGTGACCAGTGACGTCATTACTCCGGTCCACACCGCAGTAATGACGGTGAGACGGAGCCGGTGTGTGCGGTGAACGGGCTGAGGTGTCACTGTACCTTGTCTGTGGCACAAACTGACGGCAGCAGATGACGTGAGAGTCGAGCGTCGACACGTTTCGCCCGTCCGGAGCCGCCACCGGCCACCGAGCAGTAACAGGCGGCGGCTGCGGCGGCTGCGGCGGCGGTGACTCCCGCGACCGTAGCGACAACTTTAGACGATACCCTCCGCGGCAAAAACGTTCCGGTTTGGGGCCGGTTAGCCAGTGAAGGGACGAGCCTGCGTAGGGCGGCCATGGCGGTTGACGCGCTCTCACACACACACACACACACACACTGTCTGTGTGTGTGCTTGTGTGTGTGTGCGCGTGTGTGCTGCCACTGCTCCGAACTCGCGAGAACCGCCGTGAGTATTTCATGTCGCGCTGGGATTTAAGAGCATCATACTGAGGGGAGTGGACGAAATGCTTTGGAACACATTTTGACTGTTCTCTCCAGAGGTGTCACGATTTAGACTCTTGGAGATGCCCCCCCACCACCAGCACCTCGCCCCCGGTGACTTCTTTGACGACTCCCTGCCGGGGCACGTCGGAGCTGACAGCCCCGCCCACTGCTCGTCCTGTGCCTTTGCACCTGCCTCAGAGCTCTCACAACCTCCACGAGCTGTGTACCTGCAGTGCTGCGTTCACGGAGCCCCCACCGCTATGAACAGGTATGTAAGTGCAGCCCACCTCCGCCCCGGCTGATGACGGCTCCGCGGTGGACGTCAACATGCAGTAAGTGACGAGCACGTCGCCTTTCACGCACAGCGCTTCCTCCGGACTGGTGTGAACTTCGGCCGCTGCGGGCTGACGATGGCTGCTGCTGCTGCACTGGGGGAAGTTGGAGGCGCCCTGCACGGCATCGACGGCATCACACACGTCGGGTCCCATTTTCTGCTGACCCCACTCGGGGACGGCCCCACGCTGCTGGGGGAGCACCTTCTGCCCGGGGACAGGCTGTCCCGCAGCACCACGGCGGATCTAACGCACCTCAAAGGGATTCTGAGGAGGAGACAGCTGTACTGCAGGACCGGATTCCACCTGGAGATCCTTCCGGACGGCTCGGTGCAGGGGACCAGGAAGGACCACAGCCGCTTCGGTAACACGCACCGGGCTCTGCATGTGTGCAACAATCTGCCAGACAAGAAAAGTCGATGTCAGATGCTGTGTCTCTGTCAAACGCTGCAGGTATTCTGGAATTCATCAGCCTTGCTGTGGGGCCTGATCAGCATCCGGGGGGTGGACAGTGGACTGTACCTGGGCATGAACGACAAAGGGGAGCTGTACGGCTCTGTAAGTACCACTACAGCTCACTTCAGCCCTGTGATGACAGGGGGTTTGATTCTTGCTGTCTTCTCCATGTTCAGGAAAAGCTGACTGCTGAGTGCGTCTTCAGGGAGCAGTTTGAGGAGAACTGGTACAACACCTACTCGTCTAACCTCTACAAGCACGGGGACAAAGGAACGCGCTACTTTGTGGCATTGAATAAAGATGGGACACCAAGGGACGGGACGAAATCCAGGCGGCATCAGAAATTCACCCACTTCCTGCCCAGGCCTGTTGACCCCGACCGGGTGCCCGAGCTGTACAGGGACATTCTGGGCCCCAGCTGAGGCCGTGGACCTGTGGTCCAGAGGGGAATAGCTGCTGCAACCCTCAGAGAGGGATGCAGGCGGGATGTGGCCCGTGCAGGCTGGAGGACTGGAGGAATAAAAGCTCCGGGGGCCTCTTCTTGGAATGTGTGAGCCATCTCTCAGCAGCCCGGGACGGGAAGGCGAAGGAGAGGATGGAACACACTGTCAGCCTCAGGAGGAGCGGATCATCTGTTTCAGTGGACAGACGACTTTAAAAGTACCTGTGGAGGAGGAGAGCGATGGGGAGTGTCGTCGTCCTCCTCCTCCTCTGGTTGGACAGCTGACATGGTCGGTGGGAACAAACTCCATCACCGATGGTGTTTTCATCAGTGTCACAGATTGTTCAGAAGGACTTTGAAGGAAATCTGTTTTTTTTACCTGCGTCTAGAGACTTTTTGAAAAAAGAAAAGAGCAAAGCGTAACAGTTATTTATTCATTTTAGATACATATATTTATGTTATATATTTATTTATTTGAGAATATATTTTTACAAGTAGATACATGCAATATAAAGAGCCATTAAACTGTATCAGTTGTATAAGACTGAACCACTGTCTCGTCGGTTATTTCCAGCTCCAAACACCGAGCTGATGACAACCTGTCAATCAAACTTTGACCAAATGGTTCTCTTGTTATTGATAGTTCCGCCGCTTGTTGACAGAATGGAAACGATTGATGAGAATGTGATCAGCACGCATTTAAGATCTTTTTTTTATGTTTCCAAAGCATTTGGCAGATTTTGAAAATAAGTAAAAACTTACTGGCTGCATTTGTCTTTCAGAGTTTAAACATATAAACCTGCTTACAAGATCAATGTTGTCTTTCTTTATGGTCGCCGTCCTTTGGAGGGACAGGTCGTAGACTTGATGCACACATAAAACTTCAAAGCCCCCAGAATGTGGAGGCACCACAGTAATAACCAGTGGTGAACCTTCAGCTCACACTGGAGTCAGCAGCTGGATCAGAGGTCACCGCGATAAAGATCACCTGACCTCTGTCGCCGTTTCTGGAAACTCATCTTTGGTCTGGTTTCTGTGTATTGTGTTTGATGAATGTGTGTGTGTCGTGTTTGAGGATCGAACGAGTTGAACTGGTGATCTGTCTGAAGATCTCATATCTGTGAAGTTTCCTGACACTTGGGAGCAGATATGTATCGAAGCAAAAAGCTCAGTGTGTTTGTGTGTGTGTGTGATGACAAGTGAGGGGGGTGGTGGTGTGTGAGTGTGTGTTGTCTTGAGCACGCTGCCAACCCTTCCCTGGTGTGTGTGATGGGGACTTTCCCACCTGCACACCTTGAACATCAACACACTTCTGTCATCGATTAAGAGAGTGTGTTATAAATCGTGTGCACGTGCCCCCCACACACACACGCACACACACACACACACACACACACGCACCCTCCGTGTAAACACACACCCTAATATTACGACATTTCTGGTGCTTGTTTTTGGAAAGATTCTGTCACTCTTTCTGGAGCTCAGCTCTGAACCTCGACGTGATGGACAGGGAGCGTTCGTCTTCATTCCTGACGTGTTTTTCTTGGTTTTTCAACTCCACAAAAGTTTCTCCTGTCACCATTCCACCTCTGCAGACCTCCTCCTCCTGCATTTTGACATTTTGCAGCTCCCAAACATGCTGGCCATGGCCCCTGTGGATCGATGTTTTTTGGAGCGTGGTCAGCCTGAGATCGACGTTTGTCCGGCCTCCTCCAGGTGGTCTGTGACTCCTCGCTGAAGACCACTTAAACCTTCATCTGCACACACTCTGGACGCCGTCTCCCACGCTTAATGGACACACTCCCTGACTTTCATCACCTCCTCAGCCTCCGTGGCCTCTATGGGCTCTTGAGGAAACCCAATAAAGTGTGTGTGTGTCGGCGCTCAGGTGTGGACATCAGTGATCGGCCGTGTCTTTCCTCGCAGTGCAGGCTGACAGCACAGGTGTTCCCTCAGCAGTGTGCGTGTGTGTGTGTGTGGAGCTCACCTGTTGATCTAACTGTGGCACCTCTGACTGTGTTTAGGGCAGCAGTAGCGTCTGCACCTTTGTGTCATTTGAATCCTGCAACTATGATGATTTCAGGCTCTTTGTCGTTTCTCTGCACCTCAGTAAATTGCTGTGCACACAAATGATCAGCTGAATGTGTGTTTACCTGGATTACAGCAGCGGACTAAGTACAACGTTATCCAAGGAGGAGGAGGGAACCTCTGCACCCTGTGGGTCCGTCACTTCATCCTCCACCAGTATCTATCCCTCATTCATTCTGAGACATGAAAACAACAGGTCTGTTGTCAGCACCGCTCAAAGGACTGCAGCCAGTCGTCTGCGCTCAGAGCAGCATACCTGCTGCACCGACGCCGCACATCCTCAGCTGTCAACTCCAGTGGAAAATATGTTCCTCTGCTTCATCTCCATGGAGATGTCAGCAAAGGATGAAAACGAGCACACACTGCAACACACAGACTGGAAGCAGGAAGTAGACAGGACGTAGACAGGAAGTAGGTAAGAGGTAAAGGAGGTAGACAGGAAGTAAACTGGAAGAAGGGAGGAAGGTAGACAGGATTCAACTGTGTGTCAAATCTCGTTACTTCTCTACTTAAACTTAGTATTTCAGTACATAAGTGTGTTCACGCTGAATTGAGTATGTTAAAATGTGGAGTAGTAGGTTTAAACATTAAAGTTCAGTGGAACGAAGAACACTTTCCACCCTCAACGTCCTCCATGTTAGTGAACTAGAAATGATGACCCTTTGACTTTTGGGGATGTGGTGGACGACACCAGGGTCACCACGGAGGATATCACCTACTGAAGGAATTAGCTTGCTAGCTTGTAAACCGTGGCACATTTTCACTCATTGACGTTGTGTCGTACGTTTGGTTTGTTGTGTGTGATGAATTGTCCTCTTCACTGTAGATTGTGGTTTTAGATGTGAGGTCAGAGGTTGATGTGTTGGAAATATTTGCAGATTGTGTCAGCTAGCGTATCGACAGTAAGTTTCATTTTAACGTCATTCCTGGTAAGTGTGCGACGGCATTGATCTGAAACAGAACTACCCTGATGAAATTTGCATATTTCGTGACTAAGTACATAGTTTCCTTAGTGTACTACAAAGTGGACTAACAGAAGTATGAGATTTGAGACACAGATGTACACAAGACATAAAAAATGAAGTAAACAGGAAGTTTACAGGAAGAACAGGATGTAGACAGGAAGTAAAAAGGAAGAAGACAGGAAATAGACAGGAAAAAGACAGGTCGACAGGAAGTCCACAGAACACTCTATATTATATAATAAATAAAGTAAAATATGCAGGTGTGTGTCATTATCCACTAATATAAATGTTATGTTATATCTAAATGATAAGCGAATTTACATAAATAATTCACTAATGACCTGATCATGTAATGTTGTACACTAAATACATGCAGTGTATAATCCAGTTTACAACACAAGTTGAAACTCTGCTTGTACATGAATAGTTTTTATAATAAACATCATTTATATGCACATTTTTTACATATTGTACTTAATGCTCACATCAGTGACACAATTGGTGCATGACATTACTCCAGACCTTTACTCCAGTGTTTTTCCACCGAAGATGATGAGGAGACACTGTAATGAGGCGTTGACATAAATGTAGAGGAACGGATGAACTGATGAATAAAATCACTTGGCTCTTTGCTGACATAAAGGTTTAACCCCCCCTCCCCAACCACAACCACATGCACATACACACACACAGTCCTCACATCTGCTGACCAAGCCTGTGTGTGAATCCCTGCGGAGCCGCCGTGTCACCTTTTCCCTGCGACCCGTGTGTGTCACAATGCAGAGACACAAATTAGGCCTTGACATTTGGGCTCTGTAATTGCCCCCTGAAACGCATGAGGCATCAATTAGGCTCTCAGCACCATGACAGGTTTATCCCTACAGGACATAATCACACACACACACACACACACACACACACACACACTCTTTACCTTCATTTTATTACTTTATTGACACTTCCTGTGACTTCATTCTCCATTTTCAATCATCTTTGTGTTGGGTTGTGCGAGTTGTTGGTACGTGCTCCGGTCGTCCTTTGATTTCACAGCACTGGCCGCCTGACAGTTTCTGCTCCCACGGGTGCATAGAGATCTTTGGGGTCAGCAAAAGAGGTCAATTGGTTTCATTTCCATAGCTTCCACTTTCAACATTCTTCTCAGCTTTGGAAGCAATTCAATCAGTAGTGAAAACAGCGGTTAGCGGCGTGGAATTACCAGCCGTCGTTAGCACCACAGCACTACTCATAAACAAGATGGATGTATCCCTCAGAGAAATAAGAGGTGTGCAGCTTGGCAGCCGCCTGGGGAACTGACAGACTTTTTTTTTTTTGTGTAATGATATAATGGAGGATATTTACAGAGTCTCATAAAACACCTTCAGCGACAGAAGATGATAAACATGTAGTACACAAGTCAGACTGGGAGCTTTTACTGAAACAAAGAATGACAATGTGAAAAATGACAAAGGGAAAGAAAGAAGGCTGGATAAAAGCTGAATACTTGTTGACGCCCCAGTTAGTCTGACAGAAGCAGAAAATATTCTGTGGTAACACAATCATAGTGAACGGACAGAGGACGTGATTATTGCTCTCTGTCAATGAAACATCTCCAGTGAGTGTTTAAGGAGTTTTCTGATTCCTGTGTGTCAGGCAAAGTTTCATCAGACAGCATCTTCACAAACTCGTATGATTATATATTGTATTACTGAAAAGTCTGTGCAGTTTCTGTCTGAAGTTCACTCAGGTCTCAGCTGGAGCTGACGATACGTCTCAGCTGGCACAGTTGAGGTGAGTCCAGTGTGAGTCCACAGAGCTGAAGGCTGCCGGTGACCGTCGTCTCTGGTTGGTTTGAAATGATGCAGCTGCCATGACATCCTGGTATTAGTGTTGTCCCCGTTCACAAACGATTCTTTCAAGAGAACGAATCTTTTAGGTGAACGAACTGTACTAAATTGCTTACTGACATGATTCGTTCATTTCACAGTTCATTTGAGTGTGGCAGTGAACTGCAGGGGGTGATTCTGATTCGTTTGGTTCATTCTCTGTGAGCAAGTTTTTGAATCTGTCACTGAAACTTACAACTGAGAGACTTAGACTCAAACATTTCGTCGCAACATGGAACAATTCAGTGAACACATCTTTGAATGACTCTTTATACTGAACGGATTCTAAGGATTCAGTGTCTGTTAGTTGGAGAACGTCGGTGAGCGTAGACCTCCAGCAATGCCAATGTTGTCTTTTCACTGTGTAACTGTAACACCCGGCTAGAACAATATAGAATAACAATAAATTCATGAATAATAATAATAAAATAATCCGTTATTTACTGTTTTTCTGCTCTGTCCCCCAATCCATGCTCTGTGACAATGAACATTTATCTTTGGTTCTTATTATTATCATTATTACTGTTATATTAATATTATTATGACCAATGTTGTAATTATAAAATGTGATTCTGCTTTTATGGAACACGTGACAGATTCAGCTGTGGCCGACCTGCGACTCTTGGCTCGACATCCTCCACACTTACAATGTGTTTAATCTGCATTTTATTACGTTAACATTGTCAGAAGGAAGGACACGGGGCTTCTGTCTGTCAGCGACAAGTGTTAATACACCAATTAGCCGCAAACAGCAAAGATTGGTGAAATGTAATCTGTCTTGTTAGAGGAGCAGAGAGAGGAAGGACTGTACTCTCACTGGCGAGTGGTGAAAGTGGAAAGGTGCTTTGTTGCCCTTCAGTCAGGCAGAAAATTGCGAAGCCATTTGTCATTGTGTGCCGAGATGCAGAGGTCAGTCAATGGATTCCTTCTCGACAGCCTCACAGAACCCAATGTTATTCCACAGCCTCACCCTTTCACACCTGCACCTTCAGGTAAAATAACAAAACAAGGGAGACGCAGAGAAAAGAGGACTTAGGAGGGAGCCGGGGTAAAGACAGGGCAGAGAAAAACGATATGTGAGAAGAATTCACTGTGAAAGTCTGTACGTCCTTTGGTCATTTCAGCTCATTTAACTTCCACGACACACAGGTGCCAGCTCACGCAGCAGGTGAAACACGCACATTCATGGTTTTTATTCAGTTTAAAAAACACTTTTGATTACCGTTACTCAACGGACGAATGCTCCATATTAGCATTTATCAAACCACTTTCATTTATCCACCAATGAATCAGGTTTATTTCTCTGATCAAACTGGTTGAAAATTCTCCAGTGAAGCTTGTAAATAAAGTTTATCAGTGAATAAAACCAGCTGATCCTCATGATAAATTATCTGTCTAAATTCCAATCACGAGCCATTTCTGTAACAATCAACCTGCGGTGAACTACCGAGTGAAGCTGACTTTGACTTGAACCTTGAATCCTTTTTTAAAGACGATTGTTCCTTAGTCCTTTTTGTTGTTGGGATTGGTTGGAGGATGTTGGGCGGTTTTCTGAGTCATGCCCTCTCCGGAAATGTTGTTGGCAAAAATGTTTTGATTTGTTGTTGGGTTTTTTATCCTTTTTTTAGATCCACACTTTAATTTATACTGTTACATGTATATGTTATACTTATTTTTGTTCAATGAACATTTTAGTTTTTTCTTACGTTTTTCATACTTGACTAGAGCTGTTGAAACGAAGGCCTTTCCCTCAACTGACATTCGTGGTACTAGTTACTTCTGATTCGATCATTTCTTTCAACGTGTGAAATTCCCCCAATTGTTTCAATCACTTCCTGGTGATCGAGCCATAAATCAAACACACTTATTCCATTGCGGTGTGTCATTCAGATGAATGCTCAGACTGATATTTGCTGTGCAGAACATGGAATCCGTTGCTCTCATGTCGTTGAATAAAATCAGGAGGCGAAACGTGGACAAGTCTCAGCACGTCGCAGCAACAAGTGATCCAGTTGTTTTCAGAACGGAGCCTGAGCCAACACAGAGAACCACTTCAGAGTGATCAATGTGAATCAACTGATTATCTGTTGAACTCAGCAAGTCGCCTGCAAACAGTGTGTGTGTGTGTGTGTGTGTGTGTGTGTGTAAGCGGATGTCAGCCTTTCATTTAAATTTGTGATCTCTGTGTTTGCGGGCCGAGCATTGTGGGGAACTTCAAACAGGAGAAGCAGCCGAGCTCAGATCCTCCTCAGCAGTCATAACTCTGAGTGCTGGTGGAAGAAGGAAATCCCCCGCCTGGGAAAGACTCGTCACCCCACTGCAGAGGCAGCGACCTGGGCGGTTTGAACCAGACTACACAGTGAAATAACAGCAGGCTGAGCTGCTGGAGGACATGTTCACTCCAACCTCCAAGTCCTGCACATCTCGTTATTTTGACTCTATTTGATTTGATTTTGTTCCCTTCCTGATTCAGTCTTAGTTTTCATTCAGAATGACATTTGACTGCAGCAAAAACATCTTCATCATCAACATCAGTCAACATTTTGTCCTTTATAGGTGGTCTCTGAAAAGACAGGGAATTTGTTGCTGTGACAGTGACAGTAGACAGTATCTATCGGTCTATCTATCTATCTATCTATCTATCTGTCTGTCTGTCTGTCTGTCTGTCTGTCTGTCTGTCTGTCTGTCTGTCTGTCTGTCTGTCTGTCTGTCTGTCTATCTGTCTCTCTGTCTGTCTATCTATCTATCTATCTATCTATCTATCTATCTATCTATCTATCTATCTATCTATCTATCTATCTATCTATAGACCAGGTCAAAGGTCAAGAAGGTCAAGAACCGAACAGACGAGTCTCACTGGTTTATATGATTTTTATGTTGTCTTAACAGGAGCAATCAGAGGAGGGGACACAGACAAGCTATATTTAGAACTGTGACTGGGCTGGATGACGTCCGCCTCTTCTTCCTCCTCCTCCAGCTCCTTCTTCCTCTTCCTCTTCCTCCTCCAGCTCCTTCTTCCTCTTCCTCCTCCTCCAGCTCCTTCTTCCTCTTCTTCCTCCCCATTTTCCTCCTCCTCCTGCTCATTCTCATGTTCCTCTTCCTTGTCTTCCAGCTCTTTCTTCCTCTTCCTCCTCCTCCAGCTCATTCTTCCTCGTCCTCCTCCTCCTGCTCTTCCTCCTGTTCTTTTTCCTCTTCACCTTTCAGATCTGAACATAGCGTCTGAAGACCAGAAACTTCACAGTCCAATTTCACCTGAGCTTAATTTCGCCAGGTCAGACATTAAAAACTTGTTGAAATATTTGAAGCCTTTTATTTCCTCACGGAGTCTGACATCATGATTCTGACCTTTGACCCTGATGCTATACTCAACCGTTTTCTCATTGGTTCCAGATGTATCAGATGAGTTCATGTCATGACTCTTGAAGCATTTTTGATGCAGATTTAATTCTCACAAGAATATAGAAGTGTCTTTGTGTTGTCCAGGGAGGATTAAAATAAATAAGCATCAAATATCACAGCTGCAGCAGTGGCTGACACATATCACCTTCCTACATTTGTTTATCGGAGCTACTTTTATTAAAGGAAATGAGCCAGTACAAGCTGCGACCTATTCCATCAGATAGCTGACACCCACCTGCTCGGGAGGATCAAAGTGCTTCTCAGCGCATATTAGGAAAATACAGGGGACTCGTTTCAGCCGCTCAAAGTACCACATAGATGCTTAGCCACACATTCCCCCTGTCAGAGGCAAACAAAGACAGTTCTCTGAGAGGCGAAAGGCATGCAGTTTCCACAACATGCCTCATCCGCGGTGACCAATCACAATGGTAGCTCCAATCCCGAGCCCTGGAGGTAGATAGGTGAGGGTTTATGTTGTCATTGGTGGATGTTTTACAATCAGGCGTAATACATTGCACAGTTAATGTTTACTTTCACAGGGACCACCTCATTCCTTTGGTCTGACCCAGAAAGATGCAGCAGTGTGCCACCTCGACTGGCGGGACGATGCACCTTTGAATGGCGGCAGACGTTACACATGTTTTCAGCGTGTGCTGTGTCAACACGCAGGCTGTCGTCTGCCAAATGTCAGTGACTTGATCATAAATACACACCAGCAAAGAGCTGCGGCAACGCACCAATGTAACGGGCAAGACAGCTTTACTTGGTGTTTTCAAATACAGATTTCACAACATTTCGTAACAATTCAATAATCTAAACAATATAACAACAATTTAACAACCATAATAGTTTTACTGCAGGATACTTGTTGAACTACAGACGATGTTTGCACATTCATTAATGAGCAGTAAGAGGTGGCGCTACCAGCAGCATTTGTGACATCACATATGGTTCAGAAGTTAAACTTGCCAAAGCAGGAAACTCAGGCACAGACTTTACAGTGAAGTAAAAAGGATTTAAAGGTGGTAATTTCCGCAAATTACCCCTGAAACTGTGAAGAATGAAAATGCCATTAGTTTGACAATATTGAATCATCTTCTGAAAACAACTCAGCATTGTAAGCCGCCACATGCTAACGGACACACGCTAACGTTACCTGCAGCTGTTCGCTGCCTCTGTCTGTTTGCTGCTGCTCATGGAGTTTGCTCTCAGAGGTGAGACAGAACAGGCAGACAGAAGAGGACGGAGGATATGCACACATTCATGGATGGAACAGCATAAGATGGATCGTTATGGGAGCAGACAGCGTTTGTGCAACCACTCATTTGAAGCGTCCATCTTTTTATTTTGAAAAGCAGCAACATACAAACGTACTGTGCGCTCAGCCTGCTGTGTTGTTTTAACACAGAAAAGAAGAAGAAAAAAAGCGGATGACAGGGTACTTTCATGTTACTTATCGTGACACCCTATCACAGCCATCTAGATGTGCCAGACAAAGTACCACCAGGTCCCGTAGCTTTGGGCAGAGTTTCATCTGTTTCATCATATCTCACTGCCGTTTGCCCCTCAGAGGAGATGAGAGGTTGGTGGTCTGCGCATTTAGACCACAGTGAAAAATAGAGGCCTGAACGACAGATAACTCTCGTCTTATAGAGGGCATCTGTATTTTATAAAGAATTTATGAATATGGAGCAGGAGAGAAACATGGAGAGAAAACACTGATAAACCACACACACACACACACACACGGTGTCACGCAGCACTTGTCAGGAGGAGATAAAGCGCTCATCTCTCAAATGTCCCAAAAGCTTTAAGAGGGTGCATGTCAGGATGAATCAGAAGGAAGCGTCCAGAGACAGGAAAATGATTCCTGGAGCGAGTGATTATTGTCGCATGCACCCACTGCAATAATCTAGTGAAATATTAGACAGAGCAGGCAATGTCAGCTACATGTTAATGTCTACTCACGTATGTGTTCATGATACTAAGTGTTCCATCATTAGGTGTAGCATGTTCACATATTTACTGTTGGCACAAACTCAAAGGAAAGCTTGAGTACAAACTGTTTTGTAGGTATTAGAAAGAAGAAGAGAAGAGAACAAATAAAGCTTACAACGCTGAGCGTTAGCAGAGAATCACATGACAGCCCATCTAAGAACCTTCATGAAAATTCATCCATAACACTGAAAAACACCATTGTTGTAGCAGAAGAGGAACAATTAGGTACAATCATTTTGTACTGACTGCGTACTGACCTACTGACTGTAAGACTGCGGCCTGACGCTAGCATAGTTACATTTGTTCTCATCACAGTGAGGTTGTGGACAGAAAGACACAGCTCCAAGTGTGTTCAGGGTATTTCAGTGGTGTGTGTTGGTCTGGTTGAAGGTCACAGATGTCCAATCAAAGGGCAAAAAAGTCATTTAAATTAGTGATGGCGTGAAATAAAATCTCAATTTAAAATTATAATTCAGTGTCAGGACGCTTTGTCTTAAAAGACGATGAGACGCTTCAATGGGAGCTGATAAAGAGACTGATTAAGTTCAATACGTGATATCGTTGTACTCCAAGAGGTAGTAGACCAACATCACTAGTGGTGGGCTAAAATGCAGAGTTAGCTAGTGATGTGACACCACTCTCCTCCACCAAACTGCTAATAAATAAATACTACCGGCACAGTAAAGGCTGCAGGTATTTGGCAGAGAAGGTGTATAATTTCCTTTTTACTGGATCTCTTATTTTGTGCTTGTTCCTGCTTGGACGCAGGTGTTGCAGTGGGAAACCCCGGCTCCCCAGGACAGCGCACACGTATCTGCAACATGCTGCCAGATGTCAACTTGTGACAATAAAAGAAAGCAATTTTTCCACACTTGTAATACCTGAGAGAGGTCTATAAATAATGGATAGCCTGATTTGTCATTCGTTCATTCTCAGTTTAGATCACAAGTCTTGCTCCACTGTTAAATATAGTACAACCACTATAGATGAAAAAAATACAATCAAACTAATTTTAGACTCACGCATTATTAGAAAACGTGTCTTCAGACGCCGCCGACTCGGGCGTCAGCGATGGAATTCTTACATGGCGCTGATAAGGACAGACTGCTCCATTTGTCAGTGCGTGGGGCCCCTCATGGCCTCACGAGTCTGATGTCCACATGCTCGTTCTCCTGCTCTCTGACATTTTCTCAGCAGTATGAGGTTACATAGGAGGAAAAGGATGTCTGCATCATCAAGCCTCCTTCTCCACGAAACAAAACGGCCTCTCACTAGGTTCCTGTGGTGCCAGGACAAAAAGTTCCCAAAGGTTGTCAGCAGACAGTTTTCTCTAAATGAGAACAGACAGCCGCCAGTATTTTTAGATGACCTGTGAATCACTTGCTATTTTTATCAGCAGCTTCTGTTCGATCTCGCTGACCTGTGCCCCGTTAGGTTCTTGCTGAATTTTAGAAAGGGGCAAAGAGCACAAAGTGTACTGAAGCACGTCGCCTGGATTACAAGCATTTCAGGGTGAGAGTTTATAACCTGTGGTGGCTGCAGGCTAGCGGGGTCACAGCCCACCCATGGGGGAGGGAGGTACATGTTCCCAGACATGGAAAAGACGGCTCCACAGCCCAAACACAATACAGGAAAACACTCGGAGACACAAATGCAAGTGGTGACAAAGAATTGGTGTATGAGGAGTCAGAAGGTGAATGGGATGAAGCCGACAGAGAGGTTGAAGCTTGAGCCTGCTCAGTTAGCTGCACTTTGAAGATATATTTGAGCAGAGCAGGAAAGATTATAATTTGGACGGCCGAAGCCAGAATGACAATCCTCTCTTGCATACTTGCTTGCAGCAGGGTCCCTCAGGAGGAAAATGTTATAGGATCTCTGAAAAGGCTGCCATTGTTCATCATCTCCAGCAAAATGACTTAGTAAAATGGGGAGGAAGAAAGGCAAGACCAGCAGAGCAGTGTGATAGCAGCTCCTGATAGTGGAGAGCACTGATGCATGAGTGAAAAGCGCCTTATGTCAAATATAATTGTGCAGCCCTGAGAAAGAAAAAAGAAGGTCTCATTTGATTCCCTCCCGCTTGGCTCAAGTTACCCTCCTGTCAGCTTTACACATGTTTGCGCCGTGACAATGATTCTTCCACGTCTTGTTCACTAAAGAGCTGAATTTAATTGACCTCTCCATTTCCTGTTCTTTGCCAAGTAAACCACAAGTAAAACACTTCAATGTCCCTTCAACTTTTGGAAGGATCATCATGAGCGTTGTTGTTTGATGTTTCAGAGGATGAACCGACTTTCATGACCCTGACTTTTACTCAGAGGTCATTACTAAAGTACCGCTGAAGTACTCATGGTCATTAAAGTACTGGATGAGTACTGTGAGTATTTATCAATCATAATTACATTATTAATTATGAATACATTATCATTTCATTAACATGGGAAACAAACCTGCCAAACAACAACACTAACTGTTAGGACAACTGTAGCACTGTTATTCTACTTTGTTGTTCATCTCATTTTAGTCAGATGTGAAAATGTTTTATTACTGATATAAATATGAAGTTTTCCAAGTCATCCTACTTGACTGCACGCAAACTGACAAAGTATTAATACAACACTGGACTTAATATGTCGCTCAATTAACTTCACCTAAAGCAAATTAGCACATTACTAATACTGTACGTGTATGTATAAGCAGGAGGAAACGGACGTCTCTCGCACGCACCTCGTCACACTTGCTGCTGTGTAGACCTGCAGGTCAGATGTTTGCGACATGATAAGATGTTTCTGCTGGACTTTTCTCGGCCTCCAGTGGCCTGGAAGCTCGTCCAGCTGTCCCATCATTCTGGTCATCGCCACTGTCTCCCTCAGCCCGGGATTTAAAAAACGGCAAAGGGGCCGCCAGGAAAAGTGGCTGGCCCTGTCTCTCAGGACTTATGTCAAAAATGCTTCAGTCTGCAGGTAATTTGCTACAGCCTGGGATCCTTCTACTATTTACTTCAAAGAACATCATGACCAGGGGACAGAGAGAGA
>NW_027615744.1:0-5000 GCF_965212315.1 Lampetra planeri
CACACGTGTACACACACACACCCATACACACACACACGTGTACACACGTGTACACACACACACACGTGCACACACACGTGTACACACGTGTACACACACACACGTGTACACAAACACACCCATACACACACACACGTGTACACACGTGTACACACACACACACGTGCACACACACGTGTACATACACACGTGTACACACACACGTGTACAACACACGTGTACACACACACGGTACACACACACACACGTACACACACACACGCGTGTACACACACACAAACCCGTACACACAGGTGTACACACACACACACACACGTGTACACACACACGTGTACACACACACAAAACCCATACACACACGTGTACACACACGTGTACACACACACAAACCCATACACACACGTGTACACACATGTACACACACACAGACAAACCCATACACACACACACGTGTACACACACACAAACCCATACACACACGTGTACACACACGTGTACACACACACAAACCCATACACACACGTGTACACACATGTACACACACCACAGACAAACCCATACACACACACACGTGTACACACACAGACAAACCCATACACACACAGGTGTACACACACGTACACACACAGACATGTGTACAAACACACAGACACGTACACACACGTGTACACACACACACAAACACCCCCGTACACACACACCATACACCCGTACACACACACACACACCTCTACACACGCAACACGTGGACACACACACACACAAACACAACCGTACACACACCCATAGACTACACGGAAGACACAAAGACAAAGACCCCCCGTATAGCCTCATCAGACTGTTGGGACAAGTGCCGTTAGCGAGCATAGATGACACACACCCATAGACACACACACACCCATGTACACACACACACACCCATAGACACACACACCCATGTACACACACACACACCCATAGACCACACCCCCCATGTACACACACACACCATGTACACACACAGACAGACACACAACACACACCCATGTACACACACAGGACAGACACACACACACACAACCCATAGACACACATTCACAAACCCATAGACACACACACACACCCATAGACACACACACCCATAGACACACCCATAGACACACACACACCCATAGACACACACACCCATAGACACACCCATAGACACATACACGTGCACACACACAAAGCCACACACACACGTGCACACACACAAACCCATAGACACACCCATAAACACACACGCACACACAAGTGTACACACGCACACACACCCATAGACACACACACACACCCATAGACACACACCCATAGACACACACACACCCATGTACACACACACACCCATGTACACACACACCCATAGACACACACACACACACACACCCATAGACACACACACCCATAGACACACCCATAGACACACACACACCCATAGACACACACACCCATAGACACACCCATAGACACACACACCCATAGACACACCCATAGACACGTGCACACACACAAACCCATAGACACACCCATAAACACACACGCACACACACAAACCCATAGACACACCCATAGACACGTGCACACACACAAACCTATAGACACACCCATAGACACACACACACACACGTGCACACACACAAACCCATAGACACACCCATAGACACGTGCACACACACACACCCATAGACACACCCATAAACACACACGCACACACAAGTGTACACACGCACACACACCCACATACACACACCCATACACGCACAAAGACACGTGCACACACGTGTACACACACACATACAAAGACACACCCATATACACACACACCCACATAGACACACACCCACAGACACACGCAGACACAGAGTGTACACACACACACATACAAAGACACACCCATATACACACACACCCAATAGACACACACCCACAGACACCCACATACACACACACACAGACACACACCCACAGATACACACACATACACACACCACACACCCATAGGGACACACACGTGCACACACACATAAACACCCACACACGTAGACACACACACCCATAGACACACACACAAACACACACCACAGACACACACACACATAGACACACACACACCCATAGACACATACAACCCCCCCACAGACACACACACAGACACACATAGACACACACACACACATAGACACATACAACCCCCCCCCCCCACAGACACACACACAGACACACACACACACACACGTGTACACACACAGACACACACACCCCACGGACACACACACACGTGTACACACCCATATATATGCACATATTGGACACACCCACAGACACACACAGACAAAGATCCCCCGTCTAGCCTCTAGCAATGCTGTAGGGCAAGTGCTGTCAGTAGCGAGTAGAAGCGCCTACACACACAGACAAAGACCCCCCAGGTAGCCTCTGGCAGGCTGTAGGGGCAAGTGCTGTTAGTAGCGAGTAGTGGAGTGGGGTGGAGTGGGGGGGGGTGGAGTGGGGGGGGTGGAGTGGGGGGGGGTGGAGTGGGGGGGTGGAGTGGGGGGTGGAGTGGGGGGTGGAGTGGGGGTGGAGTGGGAGGGGATGGGGGGTGGAGTGGGGGGTGGAGTGGGGGTGGAGTGGGGGGGTGGAGTGGGGGGGGTGGAGTGGGGGGGTGGAGTGGGGGGGGTGGAGTGGGGGTGGAGTGGGGGTGGAGTGGGGGGGGGTGGAGTGGGGGTGGAGTGGGGGTGGAGTGGGGGGTGGAGTGGGGGGTGGAGTGGGGGTGGAGTGGGGGTGGAGTGGGGGGGGTGGAGTGGGGGGGGTGGAGTGGGGGGTGAGTTGGGGGGTGGAGTTGGGGGGTGGAGTTGGGGGGTGGAGTTGGGGGGTGGAGTTGGGGGGTGGAGTTGGGGGGTGGAGTTGGGGGGTGGAGTTGTGGGTGGAGTTGGGGGTGGAGTGGGGGGGGGTTGAGTGGGGGGGGTGGAGTGGGGGGGTGAGTGGGGGGGTGAGTGGGGGGGGTGAGTGGGGGGGTGGAGTGGGGGTGGAGTGGGGGGGTGGAGTGGGGGGTGGAGTGGGGGGGTGGAGTGGGGGGGTGGGAGTGGGGGGGGGGTGGAGTGGGGGGGTGGAGTGGGGGGGTGGAGTGGGGGAGTGGAGTGGGGGGGTGGAGTTGGGGGGTGGAGTGGGGGTGGAGTGGGGGTGGAGTGGGGGGGGGTGGAGTGGGGGGGGGGTGGAGTGGGGGGGTGGAGTGGGGGGGGTGGAGTTGGGGGGTGGAGTGGGGGGTGGAGTGGGGGGGGTGGAGTGGGGGTGGAGTGGGGGGGGGGTGGAGTGGGGGGGTGGAGTGGGGGGGGGGGTGGAGTGGGGGAGTGGAGTGGGGGGGTGGAGTTGCGGGGTGGAGTGGGGGGGGTGGAGTGGGGGTGGAGTGGGGGGGGGGTGGAGTGGGGGGGTGGAGTGGGGGGGTGGAGTTGGGGGGTGGAGTGGGGGGATGGAGTGGGGGGGTGGAGTGGGGGGGGTGTCAGCTTCAAATTTCCCAGCACGTAAATGACGTTCCATTTTCTGAAGCCGAAACCGGTTAACCATCTGAAGGAGCTAGAAACCGGTTTGTATCGGTTTCATACAGTACACATCGTGCACTCACCACCACTACTCACCACCTCCACTGAGTCTATGGGTCTCTGTGTGGTGGTGAGTCTCTGTGTGGTGAGTGAGTGTGGTGAGTTTGTGTGGTGAGTCTGTGTGGTGAGTCTGTGTGGTGAGTCTGTGTGGTGAGTTTGTGTGGTGAGTGAGTGAGTCTGTGTGGTGAGTCTGAGTGGTGAGCCTGTGTGGTGAGTGAGTGAGTCTGTGTGGTGAGTCTGTGTGGTGAGTCTGTGTGTGGTGAGTGAGTGAGTCTGTGTGTGGTGAGTGAGTGAGTCTGTGTGGTGAGTGAGTGAGTCTGTGTGTGGTGAGTGAGTCTGTGTGGTGAGTGAGTGAGTCTGTGTGTGGTGAGTGAGTGAGTCTGTGTGGTGAGTGAGTGAGTCTGTGTGTGGTGAGTGAGTGAGTCTGTGTGGTGAGTGAGTGAGTCTGTGTGTGGTGAGTGAGTGAGTCTGTGTGGTGAGTGAGTGAGTCTGTGTGTGGTGAGTGAGTGAGTCTGTGTGTGGTGAGTGAGTGAGTCTGTGTGGTGAGTGAGTGAGTCTGTGTGTGGTGAGTGAGTGAGTCTGTGTGGTGAGTGAGTGAGTCTGTGTGGTGAGTGAGTGAGTCTGTGTGCTGAGTCTGAGTCTGTGTGGTGAGTCTGTGTGGTGAGTCTGAGTGAGTGAGTCTGAGTCTGTGTGGTGAGTCTGTGTGATGAGTGAGTGGTGAGTCTGTGTGGTGAGTGAGTGAGTCTGTGTGCTGAGTCTGAGTCTGTGTGGTGAGTCTGTGTGGTGAGTCTGAGTGAGTGAGTCTGAGTCTGTGTGCTGAGTCTGTGTGATGAGTGAGTGGTGAGTCTGTGTGCTGAGTCTGAGTCTGTGTGGTGAGTCTGAGTGAGTGAGTCTGAGTCTGTGTGCTGAGTCTGTGTGTGGTGAGTGAGTGAGTCTGTGTGGTGAGTCTGAGTCTGTGTGGTGAGTCTGTGTGATGAGTGAGTGGTGAGTCTGTGTGGTGAGTGAGTGAGTCTGTGTGGTGAGTCTGAGTGAGTGAGTCTGAGTCTGTGTGCTGAGTCTGTGTGTGGTGAGTGAGTGAGTCTGTGTGTGGTGAGTGAGTGAGTCTGTGTGTGGTGAGTGAGTGAGTCTGTGTGTGGTGAGTGAGTGAGTCTGTGTGCTGAGTCTGTGTGATGAGTGAGTGGTGAGTCTGTGTGGTGAGTGAGTGAGTCTGTGTGCTGAGTCTGAGTCTGTGTGGTGAGTCTGAGTCTGACTGATGGGCGAGTCCAACTCTCGCTCCCCCGCAGGGAGTTTCCATCTCCCCCCCGCGCGCCTCTGAGATGGACTCTGCCGAGCGGATCGTGGCCGAGGCTGAGGGCTTCCTGCAGAAATCTGCGGCAGCCTCCGCCAACG
>NW_027615744.1:7500-12500 GCF_965212315.1 Lampetra planeri
AGTCTGTGTGTCTCTGTGTGGTGAGTCTGTGGGTCTCTGTGTAGTGAGTCTGTGGGTCTCTGTGTGGTGAGTCTGTGGGTCTCTGTGTAGTGAGTCTGTGGGTCTCTGTGTGGTGAGTCTATGGGTCTCTGTGTGGTGAGTCTGTGGGTCTCTGTGTAGTGAGTCTATGGGTCTCTGTGTGGTGAGTCTATGGGTCTCTGTGTGGTGAGTCTGTGGGTCTCTGTGTGGTGAGTCTGTGGGTCTCTGTGTGGTGAGTCTGTGGGTCTTTGTGTAGTGAGTCTGTGGGTCTCTGTGTAGTGAGTCTGTGGGTCTCTGTGTGGTGAGTCTGTGGGTCTCTGTGTGGTGAGTCTGTGTGTCTCTGTGTGGTGAGTCTGTGTGTCTCTGTGTGGTGAGTCTGTGGGTCTCTGTGTAGTGAGTCTGTGGGTCTCTGTATGGTGAGTCTGTGGGTCTCTTTGTGGTGAGTCTGTGGGTCTCTGTGTGGTGAGTCTGTGGGTCTCTGTGTGGTGAGTCTGTGGGTCTCTTTGTGGTGAGTCTGTGGGTCTCTTTGTGGTGAGTCTATGGGTCTCTGTGTGGTGAGTCTGTGGGTCTCTGTGTGGTGAGTCTGTGGGTCTCTGTATGGTGAGTCTGTGGGTCTCTGTGTGGTGAGTCTGTGGGTCTCTGTGTGGTGAGTCTGTGGGTCTCTGTGTGGTGAGTCTGTGGGTCTCTGTATGGTGAGTCTGTGGGTCTCTGTGTGGTGAGTCTGTGGGTCTCTTTGTGGTGAGTCTGTGGGTCTCTGTGTGGTGAGTCTGTGGGTCTCTGTGTGGTGAGTCTGTGGGTCTCTTTGTGGTGAGTCTGTGGGTCTCTGTGTGGTGAGTCTGTGGGTCTCTGTGTGGTGAGTCTGTGGGTCTCTGTGTGGTGAGTCTGTGGGTCTCTGTGTTGTGAGTCTGTGGGTCTCTGTGTGGTGAGTCTGTGGGTCTCTTTGTGGTGAGTCTGTGGGTCTCTGTGTGGTGAGTCTATGGGTCTCTGTGTGGTGAGTCTGTGGGTCTCTGTGTGGTGAGTCTGTGGGTCTCTGTGTAGTGAGTCTGTGGGTCTCTGTGTGGTGAGTCTGTGTGTCACTGTGTAGTGAGTCTGTGGGTCTCTGTGTGGTGAGTCTGTGTGGTGAGTCTGTGTGTGGTGAGTCTGTGTGGTGAGTCTGTGTGTGGTGAGTCTGTGTGGTGAGTCTGTGTGTGGTGAGTCTGTGGGTCTCTGTGTGGTGAGTCTGTGGGGTGAGCCTGTGTGTGGTGAGTCTGTGTGGTAAGTCTGTGTGTGGTGAGTCTGTGTGGTGAGTCTGTGTGTGGTGAGTCTGTGGGTCTCTGTGTGGTGAGTCTGTGGGGTGAGCCTGTGTGTGGTGAGTCTGTGGGTCTCTGTGTGGTGAGTCTGTGTGGTGAGTCTGTGTGTGGTGAGTCTGTGGGTCTCTGTGTGGTGAGTCTGTGTGTGGTGAGTGAGTCTATGCTGAGTCTCTCTGTCACCCCAGCAGGTGACTCAACAGCTTCAATGCAACCACCACCACCACCTTCATCACCACCACCACCACCACAACCTTCACCACCACCACCACCACCACCAACAGCCACCAGCCCCGCCACAACCCACATCACCACTTCCTACTCCGCCAACACGACCGCGGCAGCCATAGCCAACGGTGATACCCCCATGGCATCCTCGACTTTCTCCACCTTCGCCGACTGCGGTGGCGGTGGCGGCGGTGGTGGCGGTGGTGGCGGTGGTGGCGGCGGTGGTGGCGGTGGTGGCGGTGGTGGTGGCGGTGGTGGCGGTGGTGGCGGTGGTGGTGGATCAGCGCTCATGGCCACATCACCGAGTGTTGCGAGCAGCACTCAGAGCAGTGTGCAAGCCACGGCGGCCTTGCTGGGGACACCACGAAGCTACGAAGGCCCATCCCGGTGATTCGATGTTTCCCGGTGGTGGCGGTGGTGGCGGTGGTGGTGGTGGTGGTGGCGAGGAGGGAGGCGTGGAGATGGAACAGAAGCCACCAGATTACCTCCTGTTGGCAATCTTCACTTGCTGCTGCCCGATCTGGCCCATCAACATCGTGGCGTTTGTGTTCTCCATCATGGTGAGTGCGGTGGATGGGTGAGTGGGTGGGTGGGTGGGTGAGTGCGGTGGATGGGTGAGTGGGTGGGTGGGTGGGTGAGTGGGTGGGTGAGTGGGTGGGTGGGTGAGTGGGTGGGTGGGTGGGTGAGTGGGTGGGTGGGTGGGTGGGTGAGTGGGTGGGTGAGTGGGTGAGTGGGTGGGTGGGTGGGTGAGTGGGTGGGTGGGTGGGTGAGTGGGTGAGTGCGGTGGGTGGGTGAGTGGGTGGGTGGGTGGGTGGGTGGGTGGGTGGGTGGGTGGGTGGGTGGGTGGGTGAGTGGGTGGGTGGGTGAGTGGGTGGGTGGGTGAGTGGGTGGGTGAGTGGGTGGGTGAGTGGGTGGGTGGGTGAGTGGGTGGGTGGGTGGGTGAGTGGGTGAGTGGGTGGGTGGGTGGGTGGATGAGCGAGTGAGTGGGTGAGTGACTGAGTGAGTGAGGGAGTGGGTGAGTGAGTGGATAAGTGTATGAGTGGGTGGGTGAGTGGGTGGGTGGGTGGGTGAGTGGGTGGGTGGGTGGGTGGGTGGGTGAGTGGGTGGGTGGGGTGAGTGGGTGAGTGAGTGGGTGGGTGAGTGAGTGGGTGAGTGGGTGGGTGAGTGGGTGAGTGGGTGAGTGGGTGAGCGAGTGAGTGGGTGAGTGACTGAGTGAGTGAGGGAGTGGGTGAGTGAGTGGGTGAGTGGGTGAGTGGGTGGGTGAGTGGGTGAGTGGGTGAGTGAGTGGGTGAGTGGGTGAGTGGGTGGGTGGGTGAGTGTGTGAGTGGGTGAGTGGATGAGCGAGTGAGTGGGTGAGTGACTGAGTGAGTGAGGGAGTGGGTGAGTTAGGGAGTGGGTGAGTGAGTGGATGAGTGTATGGGTCAGTGGGTGGGTGGGTGGGTGAGTGAGTGGGTGAGCGAGCGAGCGAGGGAGTGGGTGAGTGAGTGGGTGGGTGAGTGGGTGAGTGTGTGAGTGTGTGAGTGAGTGAGTGAGCGAGTGAGGGAGTGGGTGAGTGAGGGAGTGGGTGAGTGAGTGGGTGAGTTGGTGAGTGAGGGAGTGGGTGGGTGAGTGAGCAAGTGAGTGGGTGGGTGGGTGAGTGTGTGGGTGGGTGAGTGGGTGAGCGAGTGGCCTAATGGGCTATACACGCGGGATGAACTCGCCCCATCACTCTCTGTCACGAGCAGGTCTTCGCTATAACTCGATTCCATCTCGGCGGGTCGCCCAGCCACTCACTGGGTCTGGCTACTTCTTCCGATAATCTGAGGCACCTCACCCACCCACCCACTCACTCACTCACTCACCCACTCACTCACCCACCCACTCACCCACTCACCCACCCACCCACTCACCCACTCACCCACCCACTCACTCACCCACTAGCCCACCCACTCACCCACTCACTCACCCACCCACTCACCCACTCACTCACCCACTCACTCACCCACTAGCCCACCCACTCACCCACTCACTCACCCACCCACTCACTCACCCACCCGCTCACTCACTCGCTCACTCGCCCACTCGCCCACCTCACCCACCTCACCCACCCGCCCCACCCACCCCCCACCCACCCCCCACCCACCCCACCCACCCCACCCACCCCACCCACCCACCCACCCCCCCCCACACACACTCACCCACTCGCATAGAGACACACACAGACACACACACACTCACACACACACTCACACACTCTCGCATAGAGACACACACAGATACACATACTCACACACACACTCACACAGACACACATACTCACACACACACTCACACAGACACACACACTCACACACACTTGCATAGACACACACACTCACACAGACACACACACTCACACACACTCGCATAGACACACACACACAGACACACACACTCACACACACACTCACACAGACACACACTCACACAGACACACACACTCACACACACACTCACACACACTCGCATAGAGACACACACACACAGACACACACACTCACACTCACACAGACACACACACACTCGCATAGTGACACACACACTCACACACACTCGCATAGAGACACACACACTCACGCACACACACTCGCATAGTGATACACACACACTCACACACACACTCACATAGAGACACACACACACGCAGATGAATCTTTAACGACATGGACAGGATCGATAGATCCGTTTTAATCCTTTCTCTCTCATCAAACTTCATTTCCCATCCAGTGTGAGCACGCACACACGGACACACACACCTACACACACCTACACACACAGACCCACATATACACACACACACCCACACACACCTACACACACACCTACACACACACCTACACACACACACCTACACACACACACACACACACCTACACACACACCTACACACACCTACACACACAAACACAGACACACACACAGATACACACACACACACAGATACACACACACACAGATACACACACACACACACCTACACACACACCTACACACACCTACACACACAAACACAGACACACACACAGATACACACACACACACAGATACACACACACACACAGACACACACACACACACAGATACACACACACACACACAGACACACAAACACAGATACACACACCCACACAGACACAGACACACACACAAATACACACACAGATCCACACACAGACACACACACAAACCCACAGATACACACACACACCTACACACACATACACACACACCTACACACACAGATACACATACCCACACAGACACACACACACACACAAGTACACACACACACCTACACACACACACACCTACGCACACACCTACATACACCTACACACACAGACACACACACACACAGATACACACACACACACACAGAGACACACACACAGATACACACACCCACACAGACACACACACAGATACACACACAGATCCACACACAGACAC
>NW_027615744.1:17500-25000 GCF_965212315.1 Lampetra planeri
GTGTGTCAGTGTGTGTGAGTCTGTGTGTGAGTGCGTGTGTGTCAGTGTGTGTGTGTGTGTCAGTGTGTCAGTATGTGTGTGTCAGTGTGTGTGAGTCTGTGTGTGAGTGCGTGTGTGTCAGTGTGTGTGTGTGTCAGTGTGTCAGTATGTGTGTGTCAGTGTGTGTGAGTCTGTGTGTGAGTGTGTGTGAATGTGTGAGTGTGTGTGAGTGCGTGTGTGTCAGTGTGTGTGTGTGTCAGTGTGTGTGTGTCAGTGTGTGTGTCTGTGTCTGTGTGTGTGTGAGAGAATGTGTGTGTCTGTGTGTCTGTGTCTGTGTGTGTGAGAGAGAATGTGTGTGTCTGTGTGTCTGTGTCTGTGTGTGTGTGAGAGAATGTGTGTGTCTGTGTGTCTGTGTCTGTGTGTGTGTGAGTGTGTGTGAGTGTGTGTGTGAGTGTGTGTGAGTGTGTGTGTGAGTGCGTGTGTGTCAGTGTGTGTGTGTGTCAGTGTGTCAGTATGTGTGTGTCAGTGTGTGTGAGTCTGTGTGTGAGTGCGTGTGTGTCAGTGTGTGTGTGTGTGTCAGTGTGTCAGTATGTGTGTGTCAGTGTGTGTGAGTCTGTGTGTGAGTGCGTGTGTGTCAGTGTGTGTGTGTGTCAGTGTGTCAGTATGTGTGTGTCAGTGTGTGTGAGTCTGTGTGTGAGTGTGTGTGAATGTGTGAGTGTGTGTGAGTGCGTGTGTGTCAGTGTGTGTGTGTGTCAGTGTGTGTGTGTCAGTGTGTGTGTCTGTGTCTGTGTGTGTGTGAGAGAATGTGTGTGTCTGTGTGTCTGTGTCTGTGTGTGTGAGAGAGAATGTGTGTGTCTGTGTGTCTGTGTCTGTGTGTGTGTGAGAGAATGTGTGTGTCTGTGTGTCTGTGTCTGTGTGTGTGTGAGAGAATGTGTGTGTCTGTGTGTCTGTGTGTGTGTGTGAGGAGCGGTGGCGCAGTGGTTAGCGCTACGCTGCGCTCCGAACCCAGAGAGACCCGAGTTCGATTCTCGCTCACGGCCACAACCACCACCAGTGACGATTATCTGACCCGGTCCTGGGCCTCCCCTAGGTCGACTCAGCCTCAACTGAGTGTCTGGTGTAGCTGTGGTGTGTAGTGAACATCGCCACTAGGGAGACAAAGGCGGTCGGGCGTGGTGCTGCTGCTTGCTACTAGCAGCACTTGCCCCTACAGCCTGCTAGAGGCTACCTGGGGGATCTTTGTAGTTGTGTCTGTGTGTGTCTGTGTGTCTGTCTGTGTGTGTGTCACTGTGTGTATGTCACTGTGTGTGTCACTGTGTGTGTCACTGTGTGTGTGTGTGTGTCACTGTGTTACTGTGTGTGTCACTGTGTGTGTCACTGTGTGTATGTCACTGTGTGTGTCACTGTGTGTGTCACTGTGTTACTGTGTGTGTCACTGTGTGTGTGTCACTGTGTGTGTGTGTGTCACTGTGTGTATGTCACTGTGTGTGTCACTGTGTGTGTCACTGTGTGTGTGTCACTGTGTGTGTCACTGTGTCACTGTGTGTCACTGTGTGTGTCACTGTGTATGTCACTGTGTCACTGTGTGTCACTGTGTGTGTCACTGTGTCACTGTGTGTGTGTCACTGTGTGTGTCACTGTGTTTGTCACTATGTGTGTGTGTCACTGTGTCACTGTGTGTGTGTGTGTGTCACTGTGTGTATCACTGTGTGTGTGTCACTGTGTGTGTGTCACTGTGTGTGTCACTGTGTCAGTGTGTGTGTGTCACTGTGTCACTGTGTGTGTCACTGTGTGTGTGTGTCACTGTGTGTGTGTCACTGTGTGTGTGTGTCACTGTGTGTGTCACTGTGTGTGTGTGTCACTGTGTCATTGTGTGTGTGTGTGTCACTGTGTGTGTGTCACTGTGTGTGTGTGTGTCACTGTGTCTGTGTGTCACTGTGTGTGTGTGTCACTGTGTGTGTGTGTCACTTTGTCACTGTGTGTGTTCCTGTGTGTGTGTGTGTCACTGTGTCACTGTGTGTGTGTGTCACTGTGTCACTGTGTGTGTTCCTGTGTGTGTGTGTCACTGTGTCACTGTGTGTGTCACTGTGTCACTGTGTGTGTCACTGTGTGTTTCACGGTGTGTGTGTGTCACTGTGTGTGTCACTGTGTGTGTCACTGTGTGTGTGTGTGTGTCACTGTGTGTGTCACTGTGTGTGTCACTGTGTGTCACTGTGTGTGTGCGTCAATGTGTGTGTCACTGTGTGTGTCACTGTGTGTCACTGTGTGTCACTGTGTGTGTCACTGTGTATGTGTGTCACTGTGTGTGTCACAGTGTGTGTGTGTCACTGTGTGTGTGTCACTGTGTGTGTCACTGTGTGTGTGTGTCACTGTGTGTGTGTCACAGTGTGTGTGTCACTGTGTGTGTCACTGTGTGTGTCACTGTGTGTCACTGTGTGTGTCACTGTGTATGTGTGTCACTGTGTGTGTCACAGTGTGTGTGTGTCACTGTGTGTGTGTCACTGTGTGTGTCACTGTGTGTGTGTCACTGTGTGTGTCACTGTGTGTGTGTCACTGTGTGTGTGTGTCACTATGTCACTGTGTCACTGTGTGTGTGTCACTGTGTGTCACTGTGTGTGTCACTGTGTGTGTGTGTGTCACTGTGTGTGTGTGTCACTGTGTGTGTGTGTCACTGTGTGTGTCACTGTGTGTGTCACTGTGTGTGTGTGTCACTGTGTCACTGTGTGTGTCACTGTGTCACTGTGTGTGTCACTGTGTCACTGTGTGTGTCACTGTGTGTTTCACGGTGTGTGTGTGTCACTGTGTGTGTCACTGTGTGTGTCACTGTGTGTGTGTGTGTGTCACTGTGTGTGTCACTGTGTGTGTCACTGTGTGTCACTGTGTGTGTGCGTCAATGTGTGTGTCACTGTGTGTGTCACTGTGTGTCACTGTGTGTCACTGTGTGTGTCACTGTGTATGTGTGTCACTGTGTGTGTCACAGTGTGTGTGTGTCACTGTGTGTGTGTCACTGTGTGCGTCACTGTGTGTGTGTCACTGTGTGTGTGTCACAGTGTGTGTGTCACTGTGTGTGTCACTGTGTGTGTCACTGTGTATGTGTGTCACTGTGTGTGTCACAGTGTGTGTGTGTCACTGTGTGTGTGTTACTGTGTGTGTCACTGTGTGTGTGTGTCACTGTGTGTGTGTCACAGTGTGTGTGTCACTGTGTGTGTCACTGTGTGTGTCACTGTGTGTCACTGTGTGTCACTGTGTGTGTCACTGTGTATGTGTGTCACTGTGTGTGTCACAGTGTGTGTGTGTCACTGTGTGTGTCACTGTGTGTGTCACTGTGTGTGTGTCACTGTGTGTGTCACTGTGTGTGTGTCACTGTGTGTGTGTGTCACTATGTCACTGTGTCACTGTGTGTGTGTCACTGTGTGTGTCACTGTGTGTGTCACTGTGTGCGTGTGTCACTATGTCACTGTGTCACTGTGTGTGTCACTGTGTGTGTCACAGTGTGTGTGTGTCACTGTGTGTGTGTCACTGTGTGTGTGTCACTGTGTGTGTGTCACTGTGTGTGTGTCACTGTGTGTGTCACTGTGTGTGTGTGTCACTATGTCACTGTGTCACTGTGTGTGTCACTGTGTGTGTGTCACTGTGTCACTGTGTGTCACTGTGTGTGTGTCACAGTCCCGCAACAGCTATGCTGGTGGTGACGTGGACGGCGCTCGCCGTCTGGGCCGCGTGGCGCGGCTCATCAGCATCGGCGCCATCGTGGGGGGCCTCCTCATCATCGCCTACTGCACCGTGCACCTCGTCATTGTGAGACACACACATAGACACACACATAGACACACACAGAGACACACACAGAGACACACACAGAGAGAGAGACACACAGAGACACACACAGAGACACACACACAGAGACACACACAGAGACACACAGAGACCGTGCACCTCGTCATCGTGAGAGACACACAGAGACCTACAGAGATACACAGAGACACACAGAGACCCACAAAGACACACAGAGACCTACAGAGATACACAGAGACACACAGAGATACACAGAGACCCACAGAGATACACAGAGACACACAGAGACACACAGAGACTCATAGAGACTCATAGAGACACACAAAGACCCACAGAGACACACAGAGACACACAGAGACTCATAGAGACTCATAGAGACACACAGAGACCCACAGAGACACACAGAGACGCACAGAGACCCATAGAGATACACATAGACCCATAGAGACACACAGAGACCCATAGAGATACACAGAGACCCATAGACTGACACAGAGATACACAAAGACCCATAGAGACACACAGAGACCCATAGAGACCTACAGAGACTCATAGAGATACACAGAGACTCATAGAGATACACAGAGACACACAGAGACCAACAGAGACCCACAGAGACGCACAGAAACACACAGAGACATACAGAGACCCATAGAGATACACAGAGACCCATAGAGACACACAGAGACCCATAGAGATACACAGAGACTCATAGACTGACACAGAGATACACAGAGACCCATAGAGACACACAGAGACCCATAGAGATACACAGAGACCCATAGACACACACAGAGACCCATAGAGATACACAGAGACCCATAGACTGACACAGAGATACACAGAGACCCATAGAGACACACAGAGACCCATAGAGATACACAGAGACCCATAGACTGACACAGAGATGCATCGAGACCTGTAGAGCCACATAGAGACCCATAAAGACCCACACAGAGACGCTTCGAGACCTGCACGGACCCATGGAGATGATTGCGACACATTTGTATTAATGGCAAATGCTTCCGTTGTTGACTGACTCCATCCATCTCTCTCTCTTTCTGGCAGAAACAAAAACAATGATGGAGTAGTCAAGGTGAGTTGGGAACGCTCTCAATGAACACACACACACGCACACCCACACCAAAACCAGTCCACTGGACCTCCTGAATGCCACAGAGATCCAGGCGGTACCGGTCCAGCTCCCGACAGAGGAGTGGCAGCCTCTCTTAGACACCCACACCAGACGCAGTCCAGCGGACCTCCTGTATTCAACAGAGATCCAGATGGTACCGGTCCAGCTCCCGACAGAGGAGTGGCAGCCTCTCATCCACACGCACACCTAGAAGAACCAGTCCATCTGATTTCTACAGAGATCCAGGCGGTACCGGTCCAGCTTTCGACAGAGGAGTGGCAGCCTCTCATCCACACGCACACCAAGCAGAACCGGTCCATCTGATTTCTACAGAGATCCAGGCAGTACCAGTCCAGCTCCCGACAGAGGAGTGGCAGCCTCTCATCCACACGCACACCTAGCAGAACTGGTCCATCTGATTTCTACAGAGATCCAGGCGGTACCGGTCCAGCTCCCAACAGAGGAGTGGCAGCCTCTCATCCACACGCACACCTAGCAGAACCGGTCCATCTGATTTCTACAGAGATCCAGGCGGTACCGGTCCAGCTCCCGACAGAGGAGTGGCAGCCTCTCATCCACACGCACACCTAGCAGAACTGGTCCATCTGATTTCTACAGAGATCCAGGCGGTACCGGTCCAGCTCCCGACAGAGGAGTGGCAGCCTCTCATCCACACGCACACCTAGCAGAACCGGTCCATCTGATTTCTACAGAGATCCAGGCGGTACCGGTCCAGCTCCCGACAGAGGAGTGGCAGCCTCTCATCCACACGCACACCTAGCAGAACCACTCCATCTGATTTCTACAGAGATCCAGGTGGTACCGGTCCAGCTCCCGACAGAGGAGTGGCAGCCTCTCATCCACACGCACACCTAGCAGAACCGGTCCATCTGATTTCTACAGAGATCCAGGCGGTACCGGTCCAGCTCCCGACAGAGGAGTGGCAGCCTCTCATCCACATGCACACCTAGCAGAACCGGTCCATCTGATTTCTACAGAGATCCAGGTGGTACCGGTCCAGCTCCCGACAGAGGAGTGGCAGCCTCTCATCCACACGCACACCTAGCAGAACCAGTCCATCTGATTTCTACAGAGATCCAGGCGGTACCGGTCCAGCTCCCGACAGAGGAGTGGCAGCCTCTCCTCCGCAGTGAGGGTTCAGACAACCACGTGGTCACTCGCAATGGGTTTATTTTGCCGTTTCTGGAGGAGCCCCGAGGGTGAAGATTCAGTCTCCTGGCTCCGCCAAACGGGGTTTGGCCAGGAGACGTCATAGACGCCTGTCCCCCCAGGGCCTCCGGCACAAGCTTCGTTAGATTTCCCCCCCCCCCCGTCCCCTGGTTTAGTGGTGCTTGGATTGCAGGTGGAGTTGTTACCAGCCCCTCGCACCCGTCCAGAGCCCCCGTTCGGCCGCTGTGGTGGCTACAGACGCCATGAAGGGAGAGGCCAATCTCAGTTGGCCCTCCCCCCCACGGCACTGCCCACCACAGCGTTGCCGTCCGGCACCAACGAAGAGGTCGGGGGTTGTTTTGCCGGACACACAACAACAACAACAACCACCGCCATTCGCCACTAAGTGGCGGTGACGTCACCACGACGCTTGTGCCAGGCCATGTGCACCTTGAGGCTATCACGTGAAGTGTCGAACGCCCGCTGGCAGGAGGTCACGGGGCAGACCCAGCAGGTGCCACGGGTCGAATGACCGAGATGACCGAGATGACTGGCTGATGCACCACCTGTGCCCCTACTGTGCCAACTTGCTGTGCTTTAGCCACCCGGCGCTCCGCTCGTTGTTGTGAGCGTCGCTCCTCCGCCCTCCGTTGTTGTTGGAGGGCGACTGCCTCCAACTGCCCAGTAGCGTCCTTCACGAGCCTCCTCCACTGAGGCCGATCTTGACACCGCTGGTACCGGTCATCGGCAAGTCCACTCAGCTCCACGTCCTCCTGCACCACATCACTCCATCTCTTCTCTAGCCCGTGCCGCGCCCGTTTAGTCCCCTCGATCCGGCCGAACAAAAGCTGTTTAGGCATGCGGTGGCTGGGCATGCGGGCTACATGACCCAGCCAACGCAGCCTTGCCTGCCGGAGGAGCTCACTGGTTATACACACGAAAACAAAGATCCCCCGTATAGCCTTAACAGGCGATAGGGGCAAGTGCTGTTAGCGAGTAGCACCTATGGAGGCCATAATGGCACACGAGGGGGTGGATGGTCACTACCAGGCCCGGCCGCCTTTGTCTCCCCAGCGGCGATGTCTACTACACACCGCCGTACCAGGTACTCATTTGAGGCTAGGTCGACCTAGAGGAGGCCCAGGACCGGTACAGATAATCGTCACTGGTGTTGGCCGTGTGCGGGAATCGAACTCGGGTCGCCGGATTCATAGCGCAGCGCTAACCACTACACCCACCACTCCTCACTCACAGACAGACACACACACAGACACACACACACAGAAACACACACACACGTACACACATACACACACACAGACACACACACACGTACACAGAAACACACACAGACACACACACAGACACACACACACACGTACACACAGACACACAGACACACACACACACAGACACACACA
>NW_027615744.1:30000-36024 GCF_965212315.1 Lampetra planeri
GGCGAGGTAGTCAACATCTCAGCATGGAACCCACGACCTCCTGCGTACCAGGCGAGGTAGTCAACATCTCTCCACGGGGAGAACACGAAAACTGCTCATTTAAAAGCGTCAGGATGGAACCCACGACCTTCTGCGTACCAGGCGAGGCATTCAACATCTCCTAGCCACCGTGGTGATAGAGATGGAACCCACGACCTCCTGCGTACCAGGCGAGGTAGTCAACATCTCTCCACGGGGAGAACACGCAAACTCGTCGTTTACAACATGAACATGGCCGTTCGAGACAGCAAGATGAATCCTCCCACCCTGATTAAAACACAGAAATATAACAGCAACTGGCTAACAACAGACTAGCAACAACAACAACAACAACAACGAGATTACAAAACTGAGAAATCATAGCGCAGCGTGGATTTGCGGAAATAATTTAAGTTTGAAAAATTTTCGATAAACCTGAAGGGGACTCTGAATGTGGAAGTAGAAAATGGCCGCCCGTGACAAGAATCATCTCATCTTTATTAAAACACAACAACAACAACACGAACAACAACAACAACCAAGCACTAACAGCAATGAGATTATCAAACTGAGGAATTATCACGCAGCGTGGATTTGAAGAACATTTTTTTAAGTCAGAAAAAAATCTCAAAAACCCTGAGGAGATTTTGAACGTGGACATTAAAATGGCGGCCCGCCACAAAAATTCTGTCATCTTCGTTAAAACACAACTAAATTAACAACAACAACAACACTAACAACAACCAAACCACAACAACACTATCAAACTGAGGAACTATAACGCAGCGTGGATTTGAGGAAATCATTTCAGTTGGAAAATCCTCAAAAAGCCTGAGGCGATTTTGAACGCAGACATTAAAATGGCGGCCTGCCACAAAAATTCTGATGTCTTCATTAAATCACAACAACAACAGCAACAACAACAACCAAACAACAACAACCAAACAACAACAACAACAATATCAAACTGAGGAATTCTAACGCAGAGTGGATTTGAAAAACATTTTTAAGTTCGAAAATTTCTTCACAAAAACCCTGAGGAGGCTTTGAACATGGACATTAAAATGGCGGCCACGATAAGAATTCTCTCATCTTCATTAAAACACAACAATAACACGAACAACAGCAACACTAACAACAACCAAACAACAATAACATTATCAAACTGAGGAATCGTAACGCAGCGTGGATTTGAAGAACATTTTTTTAGTTCGAAAATTTCCTCACAAAAACCCTGAGGAGGCTTGAACGTGGACATTAAAATGGCGGCCCGCCACAATAATTCTGTCATCTTCATTAAAACACAACAACAAAAATAACAACACTAACAACAACAACAACCAATCAACAATAACAATATCAAACTGAGGAATCGTAACGCAGCGTGGATTTGAAGAATACATTTTTAAGTTCGAAAATCTCCTCACAAAAACCCTCAGGCGGCTTTGAACGTGGACATTAAAATGGCGGCCACGATAAGAATTATCTTATCTTCATTAAAACACAACAATAACACGAACAACAACACTAACAACAACAACCAAACAACAACAACATTATCAAACTGAGGAATCATAACGCAGCGTGGATTTGAAGAAAACATTTTTAAGTTCGAAATTTTCCTCACAAAAACCCTGAGGAGGATTTGAACCTGGACATTAAAATGGCGGCTTCACTCTCGAATCCTCCATCTTGGCGTGGGGGAGGGGAGGAGGGTCCACCCGGTGCACACGGCGGAGACCGACAGTTGCATGCAACCCGATGCACACGGAGACCCAAGTTGCATGCAACCCGGTTCACACGGCAATGAAGTTGCAAGCAGCAGCAGAAGGAACATGATTTGACAATGGTGGACGATGCGAGAGTCGCAATTGCATGGATTCTTTGATACAAACACACGCACTGACACACACACACTGACACACACACACTGACACACACTCACACACACTCACTCACTCACTCATAGACTCACTCACACACTCACTCACTCACCCACTCACCCACACTCACTCACCCACACACCCACTCACCCACACTCACCCACCCAGTTACACTCACCCACTCACCCACTCACCCACACACCCACACACTCACCCACACACTCACTCACCCACCCACCCACTCATCCACTCACCCACTGACCCACTCACCCACCCACCCACTCACCAACTCACCCACACACTCACCCACTCTCCCACCCACTCACTCACACACACACCCACTCACTCACCCACACACACACCCACACACTCATCCACCCACCCACCCACCCACCCACTCACCCACTCACCCACCCACCCACCCACCCACTCACCGACTCACCCACCCACCCACCCACTCACCCACCCACCCACTCACCCACCCACCCACCCACCCACCCACCCACTCACCCACTCACCCACCCACTCACCCACCCACCCACCCACCCACTCACCCACCCACCCACCCACCCACTCACCCACTCACCCACCCACTCACCCACTCACTCACCCACACACTCACCCACTCACCCACACACTCACACACACACCCACTCACCCACCCACTCACCCACTCACTCACCCACACACTCACCCACACACTCACCCACCCACTCACCCACCCACCCACTCACCCACCCACCCACCCACTCACCCACCCACTCACCCACTCACTCACCCACACACTCACTCACCCACCCACTCACTCACACCCACTCACTCACCCACCCACACACTCACACACTCACCCACACACTCACACACACACCCACTCACCCACCCACTCACTCACACACACCCACCCACTCACCCACCCACCCACCCACTCACCCACTCACCCACCCACACACTCACCCACTCACCCACTCACCCACACACTCACCCACTCACCCACTCACTCACCCACACACTCACCCACTCACCCACACACTCACCCACTCACCCACACACTCACACACTCACTATGTTATGCATGCCAGTTTGTATCTCGTGACTTGTTTACAGAATGCTAAACTGAGACCCCACGCGGGACCTGTGTTTGAGTTGGCGCAACTGAGTTGCTTGCAACTGGGTCGCAATCTGGGTTGCGTGCAACCGAACTCGCGGTCGCAATCTGGGTTGCGTGCAACCGAACTCGCTCGTGAATGTGGATGTCTGCTCACGAGCGGACAACTCCGCAACTCGGCTGCGACAAGTTGCACGCAACCTCGCTCGTCGCACGCAACCCAGTCGCGGAAACTGAAGTTGCACGCAACCCGGTCGAGGAGACTAAAGTTGCACGCAACTGAAGTTGCACGCAACTGAAGTTGCACGCAACCTGGTCACGGAGACTGGAGTTGCACGCAACTGAAGTTGCATGCCACCCGGTCATGGAGACTGAAGTTGCACGCAACTGAAGTTGCACGCAACTGAAGTTGCACGCAACTGAAGTTGCACGCAACTGAAGTTGCACGCAACTGAAGTTGCACGCCACCCGGTCATGGAGACTGAAGTTGCACGCAACCCGGTCGCGGAGACTGAATTTGCACGCAACTGAAAGTTGCAGGCAACTTGGTCACGGAGACTGAAGTTGCGTGCAACTGAAGTTGCAGGCAACCGAGGTTGCACGCAACCCGGTTGCGGAGACTAAAGTTGCACGCAACTGAAGTTGAGACTGAAGTTGCACGCAACTGAAGTTGCGCTCAACCCGGTCACGGAGACCAAAGTTGCGTGCAACTGAAAGTTTCAGGCAACTTGGTTGAGGCAATTCCAAACCCCGGTCCCCGTGGTGGGGGTCTCTCTCGCGACGTTATTTACAAAAATAAATAAATAATTGACGGTGACTTCTTTCGTGGCTGAGTCGACCTAAACGTGCACACAGCCACAGACAAAGACCCCCCAGGTAGCCTCTAGCAGGCTGGAGGGGCAAGTGCTGTTAGTAGCGAGTAGCAGCTGCAACAACAACAACCGCCATTCGCCACTAAGCGGCGGTGACGTCACCACGACGCTTGTGCCAGGCCATGTGCACCCTGAGGCCACGTGAAGTGTCGAACGCCCGCTGGCAGGAGCTCACGGGGCAGACCCAGCAGGTGCCACGGGTCGACTGACCGAGATGACCGAGATGAGTGGCTGATGCACCACCTGTGCCCCCTACTGTGCCAACTTGCTGTGCTTTAGCCACCCGGCGTTCCGCTCGTTGTTGTGAGCGTCGCCCCTCCGCCCTCCGTTGTTGTTGGAGGGCGACTGCCTCCAACTGCCCAGTAGCGTCCTTCACGAGCCTCCTCCACAGAGGCCGATCTTGACACCGCTGGTACCAGTCAACGGCAAGTCCACTCAGCTCCACGTCCTCCTGTACCACATCACTCCATCTCTTCTCTAGCCCGTGTCACTCACCCACCCACCCACTCACTCACAAACTCACCCGCCCACTCACCGACTCACCCACTCACTCACAAACTCACCCGCATGCCCACTCACCAACTCGCCCACCCACTCACCTACTCACTTACCTGCCCACCCACTCACTCACCCACTCGCCCACCCACCCACTCACTCATCAACTCACCTACTCACCCACCAACTCACCCACTCACCGACTCACTCACCAACTCGCCCACTCACCAACTCACCCACCCACCTACTCACTCACCAACTCACCCACCCACTAACTCACTGACCAACTCACCCACTCACTCACCAACTAACCCACTCAGTCACCCACTCGCCCACCCAACCCCTCCCTGCTGGCTGACGTCACACAGAGACACTGTGACGTCACGGGTTCTTACGCAATGTTTAATTTAAATAACGCGACGTCACAACCACGCGGATCCTGCCAACACCACCACTACCACCACCACCACCACCACTAACCCCACCACCACCACCACCACCCCCACCACCACCACCATCTCCACCACACAACCACCACCACCACCACCACCACGTGGCAGTGATGTCACCACGGCATGAACATCGTCATCATCATCGTCGTCGTCATCGTCAACATCGTCATCATCGTCGTCACAATTATCAACGTCGTCATCGTCATCGTCATCATCGTCGTCACTATTAACATCAACATCGTCATCATCATCGTCAACATCGTCATCGTCAACATCGTCATCGTTGTCGTCACTATTAACATCAACATCGTCAACATAGTCATCATCGTCATCGTCATCATCGTCGTCAACATCGTCAACATCGTCAACATCGTCGTCACTATTAACATCATCGTCAACATCGTCATCATCATCGTCAACATCGTCATCATCGTCGTCACTATTAAAATCATCATCGTCATCATCGTAATCATCGTCAACATCGTCAACATTGTCATCATCGTCATCATCGTAATCATCGTCAACATCGTCGTCACTATTAACATCGTCAACGTTGTTAACATCATCATTAACACCATCAACACCATCCTTAACATCGTCATTAACATCATCGTTGTCTAACTATTAACATCGTCAATATTAACATCATCATCATCATCGACATCACCAAAATCATCGTCAATATTAACATCACCACCATCGATGTCGTCATCGTCGTCTCCATGGTGACGACTCTGATTGTGACGTCACAGTTGTGCAGGGGGCGGAGCTCTGGGGTGGTGAGTGGGTGGGTGAGTGGGTGGGTGAGTGGGTGGGTGAGTGGGTGGGTGAGTGGGTGAGTGAGTGGGTGGGTGGGTGAGTGGGTGGGTGGGTGAGTGTGTGGGTGAGTGGGTGGGTGAGTGGGTGGGTGAGTGGGTGGGTGAGTGGGTGGGTGAGTGGGTGAGTGAGTGGGTGGGTGGGTGAGTGGGTGGGTGGGTGAGTGGGTGGGTGAGTGGGTGGGTGAGTGGGTGGGTGAGTGGGTGAGTGAGTGGGTGGGTGGGTGAGTGGGTGAGTGGGTGAGTGGGTGGGTGAGTGGGTGGGTGAGTGAGTGGGTGGGTGTGTGGGTGAGTGGGTGAGTGAGTGGGTGGGTGAGTGGGTGAGTGAGTGGGTGGGTGAGTCGGTGGGTGAGTGGGTGGGTGAGTGGGTGAGTGTGTGGGTGA
>NW_027615745.1:0-36000 GCF_965212315.1 Lampetra planeri
CCACCGAACAAAGGAGTTACTGCATCGTGCGCTTTGAAATGCGCTTCTGATGTTGAAGGTAGCAGAGGGCACTGCAGCAAAGTACATTGTGTATTTCAACAACTTGCAATGACGGGCATTGAGAAGCACAGTTGACCAACACCCACGCTCACAGACCCGCGGACTCACCACCACCACACAGAGACCCGCAGACTCGCCACCACCGACCCACACGCACCACCACCACCACACAAAGAAGCAAGGTTAAACCACCCCCATAACAGACACTGCGTGGGAAACACTCTATCCAGCCGAAGATGACCATGACGTACGCCACTTTTATGAGCTGTCGTCACATGTGGCTTCTGAAAAATAGCTCATAGCTCCCAGGTGGCTTTACCTGGTAAATAACAGTTTTAGTTTAGTTCAAGCAACGGGCACCTCCACCCCACTCCCCCCCCCCCACCCCCAAAATCGCGTTCCGTTATGTTCAATGCAATTTTGGACGATTTTTGACCACCCCCCCTCCCCACACGGCGTCACAAAAAGTCAGACCCCCCTCAAATATGAGGTCAAAGCTCTGCCCCCCCCCAAAATGAAACATGCTTCAAATCGCTTTAAACTATTGTCATTGTAGTGCGTATTCAATGTGGCCCCCTTCCCCAAAGCCACTTTGTTGGAACCGCCACGCCTTTGCCAGTAGCTTTAGCTAATCGGGATTAATTGACCGTTATGCAAAAGGTTAGGTTTTTAACGTATTGTAATTCGCAAGGCATGTTACCGTCGGAACATTAGGACACGCAGTAGCAATTGCAGGGGAATGTTTATAAGGATCGAGATAACTTGAAACATCCTCGCAGCCAAAACTTAATTGGGAGCACTAAATGGTTCCATTGGCTCCAGCCTTGCAGTCTTCTTCTGTGAGGTCTCGAAATTTTGAATTCCGTCGCTGGTCTGGACAAGAATTGTATGCCCCTGGGAGACGACGGGAGCAGCTTTCATGCGGCTGATTTCTCGGTCAAAAAATAAATAACAATTTATGCTGGACTTTGAGTAGCTATGATTGCCCTGGAAGTCATGTTGATAGAAATATTTATGGCAAACCTTCTTGTTTGACTCACACAGGAAAGAAACCCTCCAGCTTACGAGACAATGATTTGTGCAAATACAATTCCAGATTTAAGATTACCTGTTTAATGCCGTGAAATAATTGTTTTGTTGTTTGAAATAATTAACTTGTTCAGACCACAGACACAAGCCACCGACACGCCACAGCACCACTTGTACGTGTGGCGTCTGAATGCCAATGAGGCTCAAAACGCCGCGCACGGAACAAAGAGTGGAACGCACCGCACGCATCACGTGGATGAGACCGGAGTGATTCCGTTTGCAAAGCGAGGGGCACCATCGCAAAACCGACAGGAGACGGGACAGCCACGGGCAGAGGAGATAACGTAGTTGGTGAAGCTTTTCTAAACATTCCACTCGAATTTTTTTTTACTTCACCAGTTAAACCTATACTGTTGTTTTTGGTAAAGTCACGTATGTGGAAATAAAATATTAACAAATAAAATAAAATCAGATTAAAATAAATCACGACGTTGCGAACGCAACACAGGCGCTCATCATCAGGTGTAATTGGGGTAAAGCACATAGCAAGGGCACACACAAACCTCACCGAGCTATGTCGCTCTTTTTCAGAAGTGACCTGGCCACAAAGGAGAGCTCGTCGGAGTGCCTTATCATCGTGGACACTTACAGCAACAAATAGACTCATTGTCCTCATCAACCACACTCGGTCCACAGCTGAACGAATGCCTCCAAAGCCACGACCACCTCCCGCCATCTTGCGATGTAACAATTCACCCAGGTACCGGAGCACGACCTGATTTCGTCCGTAATAAAGGTTGTTTGTTTATATAGTGTAAATATAGATGTGTCGGTAAACCCACCACCACCCAACAGCCAATTAGTAAGGTTTGTCAAGTAAACAAAATGTGCCAATTAGTTACTGGTTCAGCACACCGGTGTGTTGGAGGGTAAACCCACAACATGCAAAATGGGAGCACGACAATGGGGGCAGGACAACGTGTCACACCGATGTCGTCGCTCCGTCTGCTCAGCGGAGGCATTCCAAAACGCGTTCCACTCCCTTGGATTGCCACTCGCTCATTATTCTTGACCGTTGGCCAGCATCCCGTCGAGTCGTGCCACATCCTGCCCAAGCCCACCTTGGACTTTCTTCAGTTAGAAGTGATCGCGTTCACCTCTCCGTCCCCAGGATATAAAGATTCTGACTGCTGCTCGTCTTGAACTTTTGTCCGCCCTCGAGGACTTCCTTCCCAACCTCACTTCACTCTCCCCCTAATCCTGCTACCCCGTGCCTGCTGCCCTTCAAACACAGATCCTGAAGCAGTAGATTCGTGCTGGATACAGTCACACTTGCAAATGTGATTTGTAACGTTGACCATTACCTGCTCGTCGATTGTTCAATGTCAATGTGCCATTGTATTGAGGGCTACTGCTGTGTGGCGCTGTCTTGGTGTGGTCTGTAACTGCGTTCTGCTTTCTGCTGCCTAATGTTGACAAGTCAGACTTCGATAACTCATTAATAAATACATTAATTATATTGTACCACTTGCTTACCCTGTTTCTCTATGTCGCACTCCTGTCGTGTTTGTGTTTTGTTTGTTGTTGTAACTTGCCGACACGCCCCCACTGGGCATCAAGGAAAAAGAGCTTCATAGCTTATCAGATTCCTTCCCCAGTTATAAATAAATATTCTGACTCTTGTGGAATTGACTCGACTCCCGGTCCCATCCTGTGCCACAAACACAAAGCTTCAGAGCGCTCAATACGGCGTTTGAGGTTTGTGCTTCCATCCCATAGTAGGGAAATGCAGCCGTTACCATCATTCACGCCACGTCCGTGCTCAATTATCGTTTCTAACTGAGGTTTAACTTGGACTCTAAGCAAATTAACATAATTCAAACGTTACTTATCCGTTTGTACGAATCACGTTTACGAAAATGTAAAACGACCATAAGAGACTCTTCCACAATACAGGTCGTTGTCAGGGGTTAGATCACATAAATATGCGATCTAACCTCGTAGATATTTATATAAATATATATTTACGCGATATAACCCAAAAAAAACTATTATGTATGATATTGGTCGCGAAAGCCTACATGTTAAACTGATACTCTTCAATCTTGATTCCTTTTATCCGTGCAGATAATGGCACTTTATTGCATATTTACATTTTCGTTCTTTGGAATTGTTGCATTTTTGCGTTTTTATTCCGAGGTTAATTGTGTATTATCCGAATTTGTGATCCAAGCACATACCTGCATTGCGTCGCGTTGTGCACCTTGCGCCTGCAGCCCCGCCGAGCTCGGTGCTTCCTCCACCTCCTCTCCTGGGCTGGCCGACACCATTCCACTCCTCGTCGGCTCCTCTCCCTTCCTCGCCCGCTGCCACCAGGCGTCCTCCTCCGCTCGCCTCAAGGTCGACGCTCGCGCCTCGTCCCTCTCCTCTGCGGGTCTCCCTCCTCCAGGCAGTCCCACCTCACCATCCTCCGCCTCTGCAGCAGCCAAACTGGCCCGCTCACCTTGGCTCACCACCCCAGAGCGCTTGGTCGCCATGCCCCCGAGGGCCTGCGAGGCTGCCACTGGCCAGGAAGCCAGGGAGCCAGGGAGCCGAGACTTGGCACGACACCAGCAGAGATACAGAGGCACCGCACCACCCCCCCCCCTACTCATCGGGCAATTCGCCAGAATGGTGAGGCTCTCCTCTGTCTCCCGTTCTTATATAGAGCAGCAGCAGGGTGACGTCATCATTAACTCATTAACTCATCAGGTGCAGAGATTTGAGGGGGGGGGGGTGGGTTATTGTAATTATATACTAGATTAGTAATCAGGCAGTTGTTACGATGCGAGTTGTAGATTATTAATCACTTGGAATGTGTTTTATTGTGATTATGATTAACGAGACGGAACAAACGGTAAATACAAATTAGACGTTAAAACAACAACAACTGTTAATCATGTTTTTAATCGAATCACCACCGCCAGCCGTGACGGTTTATCACATCGACAGTCGATTGTGAAGCATTGCGTCATTTAATTTTTTACGTTTAACAGGTCCAGCACTTCATCTGTAGTGCGCTTGCCATTATGTGTTTTGCAAATCTGGCTTTGCTTATTTTTATCCTCCCTATGTTGATGTTGGCTGCAGTCAGCAGCAGCAGATGACGATTGTAAGCCACCTCAGCCACTTCCATTCCGCCTGCCTTCCTGCCTCTGGATCTGCTGTCGACACCAAGAAGGGTGAAGCGGGTCCACAGTTTTCTTGGTTAAACAAATTCTGATTGATAGTTTAAAAATATCTAGAATATTGACCAGGTAAGTGTGTGTGTCTGAGAGTGTGAAAGTGAGTGTGTGTGAGTCTGATAGTGTGAGTGAGAGCGAGTGCAGGATTTCAGTCCTTCACGGCGTAGTGTGTTACCAACTGTTTTCTTAGTGACTATGGTCCCAGCTGCCTTGAGATCATTGACAAGATCCTCCCGTGTAGTTCTGGGCTGATTCCTCACCGTTCTCATGATCATTGCAACTCCACGAGGTGAGATCTTGCATGGAGCCCCAGGCCGAGGGAGATTGACAGTTCTTTTGTGTTTCTTCCATTTGCGAATAATCGCACCAACTTTTGTCACCTTCTCACCAAGCTGCTTGGCGATGGTCTTGTAGCCCATTCCAGCCTTGTGTAGGTTTACAATCTTGTCCCTGACATCCTTGCAGAGCTCATTGGTCTTGGCCATGATGGAGAGTTTGGAATCTGATTTATTGATTTCTTCTGTGAACAGGTGCCTTTTATACAGGTGTAATGCGGGCGTAAGCGACCTTCCGGATGTGACGTCACGGGGAGGTGGAGCCATGTGACGTGGGTGAAAGGTTCGGGAAGGAGAAGTCAGTCGGGTTGTGAATGGAAAAGAGTGAGGCCACGCGGGCGAACGAGAGGAGGGGGGCACCGTCGGCCAGCGGGAGCCAACACCGGAGAACAGTAGGGAGCTACGGGGTGGTGTGAGGCTGCAGAGAGTACAGCCAGGAAGGCTGTGTGTTAGAGGCAGCGGTGTGGCTGCAGAGAGTACAGCCAGGAAGGCTGTGTGTTAGAGGCAGCGGTGTGGCTGCGGAGAGTACAGCCAGGAAGGCTGTGTGTTAGAGGCAGCGGTGAGGCTGCAGAGAGTACAGCCAGGAAGGCTGTGTGTTAGAGGCAGCGGTGTGGCTGCAGAGAGTACAGCCAGGAAGGCTGTGTGTTAGAGGCAGCGGTGTGGCTGCGGAGAGTACAGCCAGGAAGGCTGTGTGTTAGAGGCAGCGGTGAGGCTGCAGAGAGTACAGCCAGGAAGGCTGTGTGTTAGAGGCAGCGGTGTGGCTGCGGAGAGTACAGCCAGGAAGGCTGTGTGTTAGAGGCAGCGGTGAGGCTGCAGAGAGTACAGCCAGGAAGGCTGTGTGTTAGAGGCAGCGGTGTGGCTGCAGAGAGTACAGCCAGGAAGGCTGTGTGTTAGAGGCAGCGGTGTGGCTGCGGAGAGTACAGCCAGGAAGGCTGTGTGTTAGAGGCAGCGGTGAGGCTGCAGAGAGTACAGCCAGGAAGGCTGTGTGTTAGAGGCAGCGGTGTGGCTGCAGAGAGTACAGCCAGGAAGGCTGTGTGTTAGAGGCAGTGGTGAGGCTGCAGAGAGTACAGCCAGGAAGGCTGTGTGTTAGAGGCAGCGGTGTGGCTGCAGAGAGTACAGCCAGGAAGGCTGTGTGTTAGAGGCAGCGGTGTGGCTGCAGAGAGTACAGCCAGGAAGGCTGTGTGTTAGAGGCAGCGGTGTGGCTGCAGAGAGTACAGCCAGGAAGGCTGTGTGTTAGAGGCAGCGGTGAGGCTGCAGAGAGTACAGCCAGGAAGGCTGTGTGTTAGAGGCAGCGGTGAGGCTGCAGAGAGTACAGCCAGGAAGGCTGTGTGTTAGAGGCAGCGGTGTGGCTGCAGAGAGTACAGCCAGGAAGGCTGTGTGTTAGAGGCAGTGGTGAGGCTGCAGAGAGTACAGCCAGGAAGGCTGTGTGTTAGAGGCAGCGGTGTGGCTGCAGAGAGTACAGCCAGGAAGGCTGTGTGTTAGAGGCAGCGGTGTGGCTGCAGAGAGTACAGCCAGGAAGGCTGTGTGTTAGAGGCAGCGGTGTGGCTGCAGAGAGTACAGCCAGGAAGGCTGTGTGTTAGAGGCAGCGGTGTGGCTGCAGAGAGTCGCAGGAGCGACGAAGAGAGAGAGACAGCACGAGGCTGTCAGAGCTGCGGAGTAACCAAGAGCGAGAGGAGCTGCAGCGATTACAGCCAGGGGGGCTGAGAGAGAGTAACAGCAGCGGAACTGCTGTGGGGGCTACAAGAGCGACAGAGGCCAACAGAGGGGCTGCTGGTGGACACTGGAAAGACATCGGAGTCAGCACTGTGGGGACTGAGCAAAGAGGAGACAGCCGTTTGGGAAATACAGTACGAACCAAATATAGGACACTGAGCCAGAGATCGTGGTCAAGTCTTTTATTACACAGGTAACAAGTTGAGATTAGGAGCACTCCCTACATCTACAGAACGTGAAGAACCAGTGGCATCTACATCTGCAGAATGAGAAGAACCAGTGGCATCTACATCTACAGAATGAGAAGAACCAGTGGTATCTACATCTGCAGAATGAGAAGAACCAGTGGCATCTACATCTACAGAATGAGAAGAACCAGTGGCATCTACATCTACAGAACGTGAAGAACCAGTGGCATCTACATCTACAGAATGAGAAGAACCAGTGGTATCTACATCTGCAGAATGAGAAGAACCAGTGGTATCTACATCTGCAGAATGAGAAGAACCAGTGGCATCTACATCTACAGAACGAGAAGAACCAGTGGCATCTACATCTGCAGAATGAGAAGAACCAGTGGCATCTACATCTACAGAACGTGAAGAACCAGTGGCACCTACATCTACAGAATGAGAAGAACCAGTGGTATCTACATCTGCAGAATGAGAAGAACCAGTGGTATCTACATCTGCAGAATGAGAAGAACCAGTGGCATCTACATCTACAGAATGAGAAGAACCAGTGGCATCTACATCTGCAGAATGAGAAGAACCAGTGGCATCTACATCGGTAGAACATGAAGAACCAGTGGCATCTACATCTGCAGAATGAGAAGAACCAGTGGCATCTACATCTACAGAACGTGAAGAACCAGTGGCACCTACATCTGTAGAACATGAAGAACCAGTGGCATCTACATCTGCATAATGAGAAGAACCAGTGGTATCTACATCTACAGAACGAGAAGAACCAGTGGCATCTACAGAACGAGAAGAACCAGTGGCATCTACATCTGTAGAACATGAAGAACCAGTGGCATCTACATCTGCAGAATGAGAAGAACCAGTGGCATCTACATCTACAGAACGTGAAGAACCAGTGGCATCTACATCTGTAGAACATGAAGAACCAGTGGCATCTACATCTGCAGAATGAGAAGAACCAGTGGTATCTACATCTACAGAACGAGAAGAACCAGTGGCATCTACATCTACAGAACATGAAGAACCAGTGGCATCTACATCTGCAGAATGAGAAGAACCAGTGGTATCTACATCTACAGAACGTGAAGAACCAGTGGCATCTACATCTGCAGAATGAGAAGAACCAGTGGTATCTACATCTACAGAACGTGAAGAACCAGTGGCATCTACATCTGCAGACTGAGAAGAACCAGTGGTATCTACATCTGTAGAACATGAAGAACCAGTGGCATCTACATCTGCAGAATGAGAAGAACCAGTGTCATCTACATCTACAGAACGTGAAGAACCAGTGGCATCTACATCTGTAGAACATGAAGAACCAGTGGCATCTACATCTGCAGAATGAGAAGAACCAGTGGTATCTACATCTACAGAACGAGAAGAACCAGTGGCATCTACATCTACAGAACGTGAAGAACCAGTGGCATCTACATCTGTAGAACACGAAGAACCAGTGGCATCTACATCTGCAGAATGAGAAGAACCAGTGGTATCTACATCTACAGAACGTGAAGAACCAGTGGCATCTACATCTGCAGAATGAGAAGAACCAGTGGTATCTACATCTACAGAACGTGAAGAACCAGTGGCATCTACATCTGCAGAATCAGAAGAACCAGTGGTATCTACATCTACAGAACGTGAAGAACCAGTGGCATCTACATCTACAGAACGAGAAGAACCAGTGGCATCTACATCTGCAGAATGAGAAGAACCAGTGGCATCTACATCTACAGAACGAGAAAACCCAGTGGCATCTACATCTACAGAACGTGAAGAACCAGTGGCATCTACATCTGTAGAACATGAAGAACCAGTGGCATCTGCAGAATGAGAAGAACCAGTGGTATCTACATCTACAGAACGAGAAGAACCAGTGGCATCTACATCTACAGAATGTGAAGAACCAGTGGCATCTACATCTGTAGAACATGAAGAACCAGTGGCATCTACATCTGCAGAATGAGAAGAACCAGTGGTATCTACATCTACAGAACGTGAAGAACCAGTGGCATCTACAATCTGCAGAATGAGAAGAACCAGTGGTATCTACATCTACAGAACGTGAAGAACCAGTGGCATCTACATCTGCAGAATGAGAAGAACCAGTGGTATCTACATCTACAGAACGTGAAGAACCAGTGGCATCTACATCTACAGAACGAGAAGAACCAGTGGCATCTACATCTGCAGAATGAGAAGAACCAGTGGTATCTACATCTACAGAACGTGAAGAACCAGTGGTATCTACATCTACAGAACGTGAAGAACCAGTGGCATCTACATCTACAGAACGAGAAGAACTAGTGGCATCTACATCTGCAGAATGAGAAGAACCAGTGGTATCTACATCTACAGAACGTGAAGAACCAGTGGCATCTACATCTACAGAACGAGAAGAACCAGTGGCATCTACATCTGCTGAATGAGAAGAACCAGTGGCATCTACATCTACAGAACGTGAAGAACCAGTGGCATCTACATCTGTAGAACATGAAGAACCAGTGGCATCTACATCTGCAGAATGAGAAGAACCAGTGGTATCTACATCTACAGAACGAGAAGAACCAGTGGCATCTACATCTACAGAATGTGAAGAACCAGTGGTATCTACATCTACAGAACGTGAAGAACCAGTGGCATCTACATCTGCAGAATGAGAAGAACCAGTGGTATCTACATCTACAGAACGTGAAGAACCAGTGGCATCTACATCTGCAGAATGCGAAGAACCAGTGGTATCTACATCTACAGAACGTGAAGAACCAGTGGCATCTACAGAACGAGAAGAACCAGTGGCATCTACATCTGCAGAATGAGAAGAACCAGTGGTATCTACATCTACAGAACGTGAAGAACCAGTGGTATCTACATCTACAGAACGTGAAGAACCAGTGGCATCTACATCTGTAGTATTCTTGAATGAGGCAGAGACTTCGTAGAGGCCACACGCTTTTATTCCAATAACACTAGTCCTCCGGACTCACTGGGAGAACAGCCCAACCACACAACCTAGGGAGGTACAGCCTCCGGCTCTCTTCTCCTTACTCCCCTTCCCTAGCCTACAGCTACCCAGTTACTCTCCTTCCCTAGCCTATAGCTACTCAGCCCACTCAGTCCCAGCGGGGCGGCATCCTCGAGGCTTGGGGGTCCAGGATCTCCGGCCGCACCTCCTTCAGCTTCTCCTGAGATTGACCCCCTCCGCTCTCCGGGAGCCGTCTTATATCTCCTCCCTCTGAGGGGCGGGGGTGTCTCGGGGCCCTGGCTCTCGCCAGCCCCCTCCCCTCAGAGCGGTTCCAACCACCTCTCGTCCCTGCCGGTCCGGACCGGTCCAGACCAGTACGTACCTCTCCCCTAGCTTGTGTGACCTGTGTGACCTGTGTCAACCTTGGTGTCAACCTTGACCACGACATCACCCCCCCCTACACAGCACGCAGCCGTCCCGGCTGCATCACTATCCACATCCCAACCCTAACTCGCGAACCAGGAATTCTGAACACGACAAGAACAATGCGTGAGCCTCAACACAACAGTAACAACAACAGAACAGCAACCACAACCGTCCCCAATAATTTACCCCAACCCCCCTGTACACAAGAACACCGCGGACACACCACACCAACGAACAAGGTGACTCGAACACCCAGGCTCCGCGAGGAGGCAGTGTGTCTGCGACAGGTCTCAGGAGAACCTGAGACCCTTCGAACGAGTCCGTGTGGCGGGTCCATCGCCAGAGGCCAGCGTTCCTTGCGGAGGGTCAGGAGGGCCCAAATGACGGGCGTCCGGCACGTCCCGAGGCCCCGGGGACAAAGCCCGCGAGCCGTCTTCCTGCTGGACAGGCGGCCGGCTCGCTTCCCGCTCCTCCGGTGAGGCCACCCTAGGTGGACTCACACCTGCAGCATCCGAAAGAGTGGCAGGGGGTGTCGGAACAACAAGGGGGTCGCGATGCCCTTCCCCCAACCTGCCGGACACGTCACGCGGCCGGCCCCTGCGAGATGAAGATGTGTGAGTGCGTGGTGTGACATAGGGCTTCAGGCGCGAGGGGTGCACGTACCAAGAACGCCGTCCGCACGCGACCCTAACACACTGGTCCCGAACGACCCGAATAATGTCGACCGGCCCCCGCCAGGGCCGCAGCAATTTCGATGACGTTGACAGCGGCACCTGCGGGCAGTGCAGCCACGCCTTATCCCCTACCGCCCATTTATACCCCGTAACCCGGCGATCATACAGACGCTCATTGGCCCGTTGCCTTGCCCTGAAATTTTCCTGCGCGGCCACCCTCGCCTCGACCAACTTCCGAATATTGAACTGAGCGTGTTCGGACAGTTTCGAGCGAGACGCCGCCGACTGGACCCGCAATTGCACCTCCATGGGGGGGTCGACATCCCTGCCGTACATTAAGTAGAAGGGCGAATAGCCCGTGGCCGCGTGAGGCGCCAACCTATATGCGGCCAGAACTCCGGGAATCCTCAGGTCCCAATCCAACTGTGTGTCGTCTACCTGATGACACAACATAGAGGTAATGGTCCGGTGTAGACGTTCGACCATACCATCGGTCTGCGGGTGGTAGGGGGAAGTCCGGACCTTCTGCGTGCACAAAAGGTCACAAACCTCCCGCAGAAGATTGGACGAAAATTTCTTTCCCTGGTCGGTTAGCAGCCGTTCCGGGGCGCCCTTATCCAGGACGTAGCCCTGGAGAAACGCCTCCGCAATGGCTGCCGCCGACTGGTTGGGGAGGGGCCAGGCCATAGGCCAACGGGTGAAATATTCAACCCCAACCAGCAGGTACTTATTACCCCGAGCGGTGACAGGGAAGGGACCCAGAATGTCAAGGGCCACCAGCTCGTTAACCCGGGACACCTGAATGGACTGAAGGGGTGGGCAAGCCGCCCTAGCCGGGTGTTTCCGCCGCGCACACTGCGTGCAACTATTCAAAAGGTCGGCGACATCGCGCACCATTCCCGGCCAAAAAAAATCCAATTGCAGTGTAGCGAGCGTTTTGTGAATACCCAAATGCAGGATGCGTTCGTGCGCCGCCCACACGGCCCTGCCCCGCAGAGCGGTGGGGACGACGATTTTGTAACGCCCCGAGCTGGCGTCCCATGACATGAGGAGACCCTCCCGCAAGCTGACAGTACCTACCCTTCCCTGACAATCTCCCCCTCTCTCCGCACGACGGCGTAACCTGAGGAGGGAATTGTCTTCCATCTGGAACCGTCCCCATTCGTCCAGAGGCAGATCGAGGAGCGAGTCGCGAGCGACCAACACCTGTGAGTCCCCCTCGGTGACAGGTTCCCCATCGACCACCCCTGCTGCCGCCGCCAAGGGGGAAGCCGTAGCGGTACTCGTGGCCGATTTGCATCTCCCCGAGCCCATAAAACACGCGCACCCATCACCCGGAGGGAGGCGTGACAAGCCATCCGCGTTTGAATGTTGTGTCCCCTTCCGGTACACCACCGTGAACGTGTAGTCCTGTAGGACCTCAAGCCAACGTGACAGCTGGCCGGACGGCTGGTCTATTTTCAACGCATACTGTAGCGCGGCGTGATCTGAACGAACCGTAAAATGCCTACCGTATAGGTACGGTCGATATTGTTGAACAAACACGACAATCGCGAGCAGTTCACGGCGGGTGACGCAATAACGTTGTTCTGCCGGAGACAGGACTCTACTGCCGTAGGCAACGACCCGTTCGACCCCGTTGACCACCTGCGAAAGCACGCCGCCGATGCCGGTATTGCTGGCATCGGTGTCCAGGATGAAGGGCAATGTGAAATCGGGATAGCATAAGGGAGGAGCTCGGATAAGGGCATCGCGAAGCGCCCTGAACGCCCTGTCTTCCTCTTCCCCCCAATGGAATTTAGCCCCCTTAGCCGTCAGAGCATGAAGGGGTTTGGCGATCATCGCAAACCCCTCAACAAACCGGCGGTAATAGGACGCAAAGCCTATAAAGCTGCGGACTTCCCCCACAGACGTGGGCGTGGGCCACGTTCTTACACAGTCAGTTTTAGCAGGATCGGTGGCTATACCCGTAGAACTGACAACGTGGCCGAGGTACCGCACCGATTCACGCAACAGAAAACATTTCTGAGGCTTAAATTTAAGGTTAGCCGATCGCACTCTGAGAAATACAGCCCGCAGTCTGTCCAGATGTTCCTCAAACGTACGGCTAAAATAATCACGTCGTCCAGATATATAAGACAAGAGTCCCACTGCAGGCCAGCGAGGACCAGTTCCATCAATCTCTGGAATGTCGCTGGAGCTGAGTGCAATCCCATGGGCAACCGATTGAACTGATAAAGGCCCTGTGGCGTACGAAACGCGGTCTTAGGTTTGGAAGCGTCATCCAAGGGCAGTTGCCAAAACCCCGACAAAAGGTCCAAGGTTGAAAAATACCGTGCCCCCGCCAAGGCATCGAGCGACTCGTCCATGCGAGGGAGCGGATACGCGTCCGCCAGCGAAACCTTGTTAAGCTTCCGAAAATCCACACAAAACCTCAAACTGCCATCATGTTTTTTAACAAGCACAATCGGCGCACCCCATGGGCTGTTGGAGGGAGCCACAATGTCAGCGGCAAGCATGTCATTCACTGCCAACCGGACATGTTCCTTCTCTGCCGGACTCAATCGGAACGGATTTTGCCGAATGGGAGCGGAATCTCCCGTATCAATGTGGTGTTTCAATAGATTAGTGCACCCAACATCGAATTTGTGTTTGCTAAAAACATCGGGAAATTCACGAAGCAACATGCGCAGCTTTAATCTTTGTGACTCTGAAAGATTTTCAGCCCCTGAACAGAGAGAATCCATCCATGCCTCATCGACACCCACCTGCGTCCCGAACGCCGGTGCCTCACCGACATGAGTCGCGACGGAGTCAGTGTGCAGCGGCAGCGACGCATGTGCAATGACAGCCCCTCGGTGCACGACCTTCGTCCGCAACCCCGCATTCAGCACCTGAATGAAGGGCTGTCCATCTGTAGGCACAAGCGTTTGTGCACCCACCAGGTCCAACCCTCGCTCGGTCGTATTGGAAGGAGACAACAAAACCCCCGACGTAGCGTCTGCCTCCAGTGGTTTGCGTAACTGAAGCGGTATTAGCATCTGCGCACCCGGCGGAATCCGCACGGTTTCAGACGCCATAGCCGGAACAGTCGTGCAAGCTGTGCGCAGCCGGTTTGGTGAGGGCAGAAACGCCATCCGGCGGCCCGAAGGAAGCTCGATGCAGCCTTTGTCAATTAAAATTTTGATGGGCATCCTCCCCAAGAAGTCCGTACCCAACAAACAGGGAACGGCCAAGGCATCGGAAACCAAAACGGGACCAGATAATTAAATGTCGCCAATACAAATTTGTGCAGTTATTTGGCCAATAATCCCCAGGGAACCCCCATTCGCCGCAAAGCAAGGGACGGAGAACGGGGTGAGTGCCTGACATCTCTTTGGTAACACGTTGTATATGAGGTCTGAAATTATAGTAGCCGAAGCTCCCGTATCGACCAGCAATCGAAATTGAATTCCCTCAATATCCCCGAGAATAACCGACGAGCCCGTCGCCGCGGCCACGACCCTGTGGGCCAACTCGGACCACTGAACAGCGCGAAGTGGCCCCCGAACATCAGCCGCGTTCCGCTCCCCCCCCCTCAACGCAACGCGATTTAGTGGCGCGCCGATTGGCGGTGTATGCGGTGTATGAGATGCGGGCAGGGACCGTGTGCGTGAGGTGTCGCGACATGCCTGGGGTTCTTGTGGAGCGGCCGGTGGACGGGCGGACGATGGTGGACGACCCGGAGCTCGGCGCCGGGGTGCTGGGCAACCCGATGCCAGGTGACCCAGCTGGCCACAGTTGTAGCACGTGACGCGAGCCCACGCCCGCGGGGATCCGTGTCTCCTCCGGGTTTCCCCTTGGCGAGGCCGGTCGGCCCCCCTCCAACTGGCGGCCCGCTGCGACGCGAAGGCCTGGGTATCCGGGACCTCGTCAACTCTTGCAGCGGCGCACGCCGCCACCTGCCCATCCCGCTGGAGGAGCAACTCTGTGTGTAAGTAATGTGCCGCCCCCAGCGAGGAAAGGTTAGCTTCATCTTTGACGTGGACGGCAATCCTCAGTTCCCGAGCCAGCAGCAGCAACTTCTCAAGCACTATGGAGTCCAGGCCCACATCGTCCATTCGAGGATAGGCCGCTTGAGCCAACGCCATCAGTGCACTCTGATAGGCGAGGGGTGTCTCGTCCGCCTCCCTCCTCCGACTGGCGAAACGATGTCTTGTTTCGGATGGAGGTCCATACACTAAGGCCATCCGATTGAGGGCCTCCTGCAAGGTGGAGCGCTCCCTCCGTGGAATAAGGAGGAACGTGGCCAAGGCCACGTCGTCCAAGGCGGAAGGCAGGGCTCGGAGAGCGATGTCGGCAGACCACCCAGCCGTCTCGGCATTTGCCACGAAACGGCGTGAAAAAGCAGCCCAGTCCCCCCCCTTTGCCGCGAAAACCTGCAGCGAAGGCAAGCGCTGTTGCAGCGCCGGGATGTAGTCCCCCCTTGAAGACAGCAGCGTCCCAAGTGCAGTATTTGAAGCATCTTCCGGCGGCAAAATATCCGACCAAATCGGCGGGCACCTACCCGAAAACTCTGCTTCTCCCGATGTAAGGCCGCCGATGCCGGATGTGACGCGAGTCACCTGTGCCCCATGACCTCCTGGGCGGGTGACGTCATTTCCCCCGGAAGCGGTGACCCCCCCGGCGGAAGTGACGTCATCTCCGGCGGCCGCATTCCCAGCGGAAGTGACGTTTCCCCCTCCGGAGGCGATGTCAAAATTTTGCGCGGGAATGGCGCGTTTCTCGGCGGGAACCCGTCCCATCCTCCGGCCTGGTTCTCCACCCGGTGCTCCCGCTCCCCCCAGCGTGAGCTCGTCGAGGATGGAGGCAGCGGCATGGAGGAGATCGGCCAGCCGGGCATGGGCCGACTGGATCGCCCATCCCGACGTCGGCGGACTCCTGGAGGGCCCCGGAGAACCCGAGCCCGCCCCTGCAGACCCGTCCCCCGGAAATGGCGCTCCCGACTCCGGCTCAGTGTCGCCCTCGACGTCCTTCTCCTGGCCCCTGGTGAGCGCTTTCTGTCTTGTTTCCATGTTGGCGAGGTTCGTTGGCCGCTTCTAACACCAGTTGTAGTATTCTTGAATGAGGCAGAGACTTCGTAGAGGCCACACGCTTTTATTCCAATAACACTAGTCCTCCGGACTCACTGGGAGAACAGCCCAACCACACAACCTAGGGAGGTACAGCCTCCGGCTCTCTTCTCCTTACTCCCCTTCCCTAGCCTACAGCTACCCAGTTACTCTCCTTCCCTAGCCTATAGCTACTCAGCCCACTCAGTCCCAGCGGGGCGGCATCCTCGAGGCTTGGGGGTCCAGGATCTCCGGCCGCACCTCCTTCAGCTTCTCCTGAGATTGACCCCCTCCGCTCTCCGGGAGCCGTCTTATATCTCCTCCCTCTGAGGGGCGGGGGTGTCTCGGGGCCCTGGCTCTCGCCAGCCCCCTCCCCTCAGAGCGGTTCCAACCACCTCTCGTCCCTGCCGGTCCGGACCGGTCCAGACCAGTACGTACCTCTCCCCTAGCTTGTGTGACCTGTGTGACCTGTGTCAACCTTGGTGTCAACCTTGACCACGACACATCTACAGAACGAGAAGAAACAGTGGCATCTACATCTGCAGAATGAGAAGAACCAGTGGTATCTACATCTACAGAACGTGAAGAACCAGTGGCATCTACATCTGCAGAATGAGAAGAACCAGTGGTATCTACATCTACAGAACGTGAAGAACCAGTGGCATCTACATCTGCAGAATGAGAAGAACCAGTGGCATCTACATCTACAGAACGTGAATAACCAGTGGCATCTACATCTGCAGAATGAGAAGAACCAGTGGTATCTACATCTACAGAACGAGAAGAACCAGTGGTATCTACATCTACAGAACGAGAAGAACCAGTGGCATCTACATCTACAGAACGTGAAGAACCAGTGGCATCTACATCTACAGAACGTGAAGAACCAGTGGCATCTACATCTGCAGAATGAGAAGAACCAGTGGCATCTACATCTGCAGAACGTGAAGAACCAGTGGTATCTACATCTACAGAACGTGAAGAACCAGTGGCATCTACATCTGCAGAATGAGAAGAACCAGTGGTATCTACATCTACAGAACGTGAAGAACCAGTGGCATCTACATCTGCAGAATGCGAAGAACCAGTGGTATCTACATCTACAGAACGTGAAGAACCAGTGGCATCTACATCTGCAGAATGAGAAGAACCAGTGGTATCTACATCTACAGAACGTGAAGAACCAGTGGTATCTACATCTACAGAACGTGAAGAACCAGTGGCATCTACATCTACAGAACGAGAAGAAACAGTGGCATCTACATCTGCAGAATGAGAAGAACCAGTGGTATCTACATCTACAGAACGTGAAGAACCAGTGGCATCTACATCTGCAGAATGAGAAGAACCAGTGGTATCTACATCTACAGAACGTGAAGAACCAGTGGCATCTACATCTGCAGAATGAGAAGAACCAGTGGCATCTACATCTACAGAACGTGAATAACCAGTGGCATCTACATCTGCAGAATGAGAAGAACCAGTGGTATCTACATCTACAGAACGAGAAGAACCAGTGGTATCTACATCTACAGAACGAGAAGAACCAGTGGCATCTACATCTACAGAACGTGAAGAACCAGTGGCATCTACATCTACAGAACGTGAAGAACCAGTGGCATCTACATCTGCAGAATGAGAAGAACCAGTGGCATCTACATCTGCAGAACGTGAAGAACCAGTGGTATCTACATCTACAGAACGAGAAGAACCAGTGGCATCTACATCTACAGAATGTGAAGAACCAGTGGTATCTACATCTACAGAACGTGAAGAACCAGTGGCATCTACATCTGCAGAATGAGAAGAACCAGTGGTATCTACATCTACAGAACGTGAAGAACCAGTGGCATCTACATCTGCAGAATGCGAAGAACCAGTGGTATCTACATCTACAGAACGTGAAGAACCAGTGGCATCTACAGAACGAGAAGAACCAGTGGCATCTACATCTGCAGAATGAGAAGAACCAGTGGTATCTACATCTACAGAACGTGAAGAACCAGTGGTATCTACATCTGTAGAACATGAAGAACCAGTGGCATCTACATCTGCAGAATGAGAAGAACCAGTGGTATCTACATCTACAGAACGAGAAGAAACAGTGGCATCTACATCTGCAGAATGAGAAGAACCAGTGGTATCTACATCTACAGGACGTGAAGAACCAGTGGCATCTACATCTGCAGAATGAGAAGAACCAGTGGTATCTACATCTACAGAACGTGAAGAACCAGTGGCATCTACATCTGCAGAATGAGAAGAACCAGTGGCATCTACATCTACAGAACGTGAATAACCAGTGGCATCTACATCTGCAGAATGAGAAGAACCAGTGGTATCTACATCTACAGAACGAGAAGAACCAGTGGTATCTGCACCTGCAGAATGAGAAGAACCAGTGGTATCTACATCTACAGAACGAGAAGAACCAGTGGCATCTACATCTACAGAACGTGAAGAACCAGTGGCATCTACATCTACAGAACGTGAAGAACCAGTGGCATCTACATCTGCAGAATGAGAAGAACCAGTGGCATCTACATCTGCAGAACGTGAAGAACCAGTGGTATCTAGATATACAGAACATGAAGAACCAGTGGTATCTACATCTACAGAACGTGAAGGACCAGTGGCATCTACATCTACAGAACGTGAAGAACCAGTGGCATCTACATCTGCAGAACGAGAAGAACCAGTGGTATCTACACCTGCAGAACGTGAAGAACCAGTGGTATCTACATCGGCAGAACGTGAAGAATCAGTGGCATCTACACCTGCAGAACGTGAAGAACCAGTGGTATCTACATCGGCAGAACGTGAAGAATCAGTGGCATCTACATCTACAGAACGAGAAGAACCAGTGGTATCTACATCTACAGAACGAGAAGAACCAGTGGCATCTACATCTACAGAACGTGAAGAACCAGTGGCATCTACATCTACAGAACGTGAAGAACCAGTGGCATCTACATCTGCAGAATGAGAAGAACCAGTGGTATCTACATCTACAGAACGTGAAGAACCAGTGGCATCTACATCTACAGAACGTGAAGAACCAGTGGTATCTACATCTACAGAACGTGAAGAACCAGTGGCATCTACATCTACAGAACGAGAAGAAACAGTGGCATCTACATCTGCAGAATGAGAAGAACCAGTGGTATCTACATCTACAGAACGTGAAGAACCAGTGGCATCTACATCTGCAGAATGAGAAGAACCAGTGGTATCTACATCTACAGAACGTGAAGAACCAGTGGCATCTACATCTGCAGAATGAGAAGAACCAGTGGCATCTACATCTACAGAACGTGAATAACCAGTGGCATCTACATCTGCAGAATGAGAAGAACCAGTGGTATCTACATCTACAGAACGAGAAGAACCAGTGGTATCTACATCTACAGAACGAGAAGAACCAGTGGCATCTACATCTACAGAACGTGAAGAACCAGTGGCATCTACATCTACAGAACGTGAAGAACCAGTGGCATCTACATCTGCAGAATGAGAAGAACCAGTGGCATCTACATCTGCAGAACGTGAAGAACCAGTGGTATCTACATCTACAGAACGAGAAGAACCAGTGGCATCTACATCTACAGAATGTGAAGAACCAGTGGTATCTACATCTACAGAACGTGAAGAACCAGTGGCATCTACATCTGCAGAATGAGAAGAACCAGTGGTATCTACATCTACAGAACGTGAAGAACCAGTGGCATCTACATCTGCAGAATGCGAAGAACCAGTGGTATCTACATCTACAGAACGTGAAGAACCAGTGGCATCTACAGAACGAGAAGAACCAGTGGCATCTACATCTGCAGAATGAGAAGAACCAGTGGTATCTACATCTACAGAACGTGAAGAACCAGTGGTATCTACATCTGTAGAACATGAAGAACCAGTGGCATCTACATCTGCAGAATGAGAAGAACCAGTGGTATCTACATCTACAGAACGAGAAGAAACAGTGGCATCTACATCTGCAGAATGAGAAGAACCAGTGGTATCTACATCTACAGGACGTGAAGAACCAGTGGCATCTACATCTGCAGAATGAGAAGAACCAGTGGTATCTACATCTACAGAACGTGAAGAACCAGTGGCATCTACATCTGCAGAATGAGAAGAACCAGTGGCATCTACATCTACAGAACGTGAATAACCAGTGGCATCTACATCTGCAGAATGAGAAGAACCAGTGGTATCTACATCTACAGAACGAGAAGAACCAGTGGTATCTGCACCTGCAGAATGAGAAGAACCAGTGGTATCTACATCTACAGAACGAGAAGAACCAGTGGCATCTACATCTACAGAACGTGAAGAACCAGTGGCATCTACATCTACAGAACGTGAAGAACCAGTGGCATCTACATCTGCAGAATGAGAAGAACCAGTGGCATCTACATCTGCAGAACGTGAAGAACCAGTGGTATCTAGATATACAGAACATGAAGAACCAGTGGTATCTACATCTACAGAACGTGAAGGACCAGTGGCATCTACATCTACAGAACGTGAAGAACCAGTGGCATCTACATCTGCAGAACGAGAAGAACCAGTGGTATCTACACCTGCAGAACGTGAAGAACCAGTGGTATCTACATCGGCAGAACGTGAAGAATCAGTGGCATCTACACCTGCAGAACGTGAAGAACCAGTGGTATCTACATCGGCAGAACGTGAAGAATCAGTGGCATCTACATCTACAGAACGAGAAGAACCAGTGGTATCTACATCTACAGAACGAGAAGAACCAGTGGCATCTACATCTACAGAACGTGAAGAACCAGTGGCATCTACATCTGCAGAACGTCAAAACCCAGTGGCATCTACATCTGTAGAACATGAAGAACCAGTTGTATCTACAGGAGAATCCCTGCCTATTCCTCTTATGGCATTATTACGTCTATTGACATTGAATGAGTCACTGTAGCGCGTGTCGCTAGGAGATTGGTAGACAATGTCATTAGGGGTACAATTCCGTTCTGTCAATTGCACCTGTGGGCAAGGCATTCTGGAATATCCAGAAGGGGTGCGGGGCCGAGGGCGGAGTCTAAGCCGTTTATAATCGAGACGTGTGCAGCGGCCTTTTGATGTTCTGATGCAGATGATGGTTACACCACTCGTGTCTACAAGGAGGAATGTTTGGGTCTCGATCGAGCAGGTACTTATTCTGGACGTCCTCGTTGTTCCAGCCTGTTTTCGGTTTTTTTTATTACGCGCCTTCTATTAGCCCACTCTGTCTGTTGTTGTATCCTCAACTCTTGTAACTCAATTTTAACCCACTTCCCAAAGTGGTATCGACTGCAAACTTGGTAATAATAAAATAATATAAATATAAAACAATAAAAATTCTCACGACGTTTCGACTGCAACACAAGAAATCATCATCAGGTGTGAAATCCACAAAGAAAATTTGAAAATTTATATTTTATATTTTAGCGTGCCGACCAGTGGCTCGGTTGTCCAGAGGCTCTCGTTTTAGGCATGCACTGTATGTACCAAGGGGCCCAGGTGTTACGCTCGCTGTGTGCACCGAGGGGCCTGGGGGCCCTAGTGGTCAGCTCATGATTTAAGCGTGGAGGGGCCCTGGGACACTCACACTGTAGGTGTCGAGGGGCCCAGGGACCCTAGTTGTCAGGTTACGTTTTAAACACCAAATGGTCTAAGGGGCCCTCACATTGTAAGCACTGAGGGGTCTGGGGGGCCCTAGTGGTTAGCTCACGCTATAACCACCCAGGGGCCAGTGGTCGGCTTGCGCTGTGCGCACTGAGGGCCCTGGCGTTCAACTTCCTTCGGAAGACTTGGGCGACACACCTAGCGGCCTGAGGCTTGGAGGCCCCCCCTGGCAGCCCCGGGGCACTGGCCCCACTGGCCCGGTCCATAATCTAGCCTTTGGCCAGCGGATTAATTGCCACCTGTTTCCATCTGTGCAGGGATAGAGTGTTGCCACCACGCACATGGCGTGGGTTTTTCTCGGGTGCTCCGGTTTTCTCCCACTTGTATTAACACTCGTCATCATTAATTGGCCGAAACAGAAATCTTACAATAAAAACTCAATGCAGGACGCTGCTGTAAACCAGTCCGAGGACTGAAGTGAGTGTACTGGCAGTCTATAGTGTGGACTGTAGCCTGGTTATTAAGCTGGGTGAGTGTACTGGCAGTCTATAATGCAGACTGTAGCCTGGTTATTAAGCTTTACTTTCATTAATTTTAATTTCATTTTTTACCTACGTGGTGACTTTACCGAAAAAACCTAAGAGTACGTTAGTTGGTGTGTTGACCGACTCTCTGTGTTGCATTACATTAAGTGTCTCTCTCTCTCTGTGCAGTCTCCAAACCTCCAAGTCTCTCATTGACACAAGGCCGTCATTATAACATGTTATAATAAGTATAATATTATGTTATAATGTATAATAATTATAATGTTATAATACGTATAATATGTCATAATTATAATGTTATAATATGTTATAATACGTATAATAATCAAATATGCCCCCCAATATGTTTCTGTAAAATTATTTGTAAATAATAATTGTGATGCTCTGTTAATAAAGACAACAATTTGCTAAACCTTGGCCACGAAATCTGGACTTGTCTTCATATAACAATGCATAGATTCCTGTTTATAGGATTGCGTTGTACTTTATGAATCCCTAATCTCTGCCATTACATACTATGAAACAAGAAAGGTAAAAAAGAAACAGCAATGTATTACAATACCCTATTAGACATTATTGTATCAAATAAAACAAAGTCCATCCCATGTGTTAGTGAACTTTTAAAAATATTTTAGGGAGGAAATGGCAGGAAAATAGTTTTCAAATTTAGATATTTTTCTGGGGGGGGGACCCCAGACCCGTGGAATATTTGGTCTCCCCCAATGTTGACTTCATGGCTACGGCCTTGCATTGACATGCTAATTTCTCTACCCCCTTCTCTACCCACCCCCCCTCTCTCTATTTAAGGCCTCAACACAGAGGCGTTGTTTCTCTGTGTGCCTATGTGTGTCTCTCTCTGTGTCATCTCTCTCTGTGTGTCTATATCTGTGTCTCTCTCTGTGTGTCTTTGTGTCATCTCTCTCTCTGCTTATGTGTCTGTCTATATGTCTCCGTGTCTCTCTCTCAAATTGAGCAATCTTTGGAAGAACGTTATCAACCAGGTAGGGTGTTGACTGTTATGTTAGCTGACTCTAAGTTTAATAGGTTTTTTTTCCATTTTTTTTACCAGGCCACACCCGCTTGAGCTGATATACCGCTCTTGTTTTCAGAAGCGACTTGCCCACAACAACAATAACAACAAGGTGAGGCTCGTCAACAGCGTGGCGGTGTTCACTCTAGACGCGTGGCAGTGTTCACTCTAGACGCGTGGCGGTGTTCACTCTAGATGCGTGGCGGAGTTCACTCTAGACACGTGGTGGTGTTCACTCTAGACACGTGATGGTGTTCACTCTAGACGTGTGGCGGAGTTCACTCTAGACACGTGGCGGAGTTCACTCTAGACACGTGGCGGAGTTCACTCTGGACGTGTGGCGGAGTTCACTCTGGACGTGTGGCGGTGTTCACTCAAGACACGTGGCGGTGTTCACTCAAGACACGTGGCGATGTTCACTCTAGACGCATGGCGGTGTTCACTCAAGACACTTGGCGGAGTTCACTCTGGACGTGTGGCGGTGTTCACTCTAGACGCGTGGCGGTGTTCGCTCTAGACGTGTGGCGGTGTTCGCTCTAGACGCGTGGTGCAGTTCACTCTAGACGCGTGGCGGTGTTCACTCTAGACGTGTGGCGGAGTTCACTCTAGACGCGTGGCGGAGTTCACTCTAGACGCGTGGCGGAGTTCACTCTAGACGCGTAGCGGTGTTCACTCAAGACGCGTGGCGGTGTTCACTCAAGACGCGTGGCGGAGTTCACTCTGGACGTGTGGCAGTGTTCACTCTAGACGCGTGGCGGTGTTCACTCTAGACGCGTGGCGGTGTTCACTCTAGACGCGTGGCGGTGTTCACTCTCTACATGTGGAGGGGAAACCCGGGGATCGGGAAGGAAATCCACACGACCACGCGGAGAGAGAGACACGCAGTCTCGGCTGTGTTGATTGATCCTCAATGAATTACTTGGTGGAGTGAGGAAGCATTAATACTGAGCAGGTGAAGGTGCCAGGCGTGGGTCTGGACACACCACCACCTGTGAACCATGCCAGTGTGTGACAGTGGTGGAGCCAGTGGGGGTGGGGTGGCACGTGCCCCCCCCCCCCCAACGATCCGATAGAAATCCCTAATTTCGATAGGATCATTGGGGTTTATTAATAACTAGCTTCACTACCCGGCTTTGCCCGGGACTTGGATTCTTGTCTTGGATTAATTTAATATTTCCTCATAATTCAATGAAAAACCCTGAAAAATTGATGCTTGCAAGAAGGAAGCCGAAACACTTCAATTTACCTAAATCGGATGTTTTCACTCAAGGAAATTCAACCTGAACCCACTGCTACGTCAGGTCGATGTTTGCCACTCGGGAAGGGAATGACGTGGCGTTCGCTTAGAAATTCCAGACAGCATAAGCTGTGAAAATTTCATGACGCCAGAGCTCAGCGTTGGAGAGTTTTTGCTGATTCACACAAACAAACAGGTGTAAGTTCTGCTATATATTTAAGATGGCAGTTGTACCCGTTCTTCACACGGATTTTTATTGAAACTCCGAGAAGCCATTGACTTAATCGGCCAGGAGCGAAGCGCCACCTAAAATCTCCCGGCACGCTGTGAGCAGCTGTAGAAGTACGGTGCGCGAAGAGCCATGTGGTAGGGGGGTAAGCATTGCAGAGCGCTTAGCTCAGGTGTGATGCGGGTTGATGCCACATACGTCATGGTCATTCCCCCCCCCCCCCCCCCCCAAATACAAAAGTCTATTTTTCTTTCCTGAAGGCATCAACACGTTCAGCGAGCGCGATGACAATCACACGCGTCGAATGAAAAGCAAGGGACAAGTCCTTTCTTATTAACAACTCCTTTCTCACTAACAACTCCTTACTTACTAACAACTCCTGTAATTTTTCATTGCTGGAGGGGTTCCCCCCCCTTCCTGAAAATCCTGGCTCCACCTCTGAGTGTGTAACAGTGTCAAGTTTGTATTTGCAGTAAAGTCTATTAACTCTATTGAGCACAGAGGTTATATCAAAACGGTAGTTTATTTTATTTTTCCTCTGGAACTCTTTGTAAGAATGGAGTCAGGAAGTGATCACTGCACACACGTGCAGCAGCTGAAGTCGGAACTGCTCATCCCAGCAATCAAGGACATCTGTGCCTGGCTTCACACCTCTAAGTTGCAATTGAACATTAATTTATGCATTTGTGCATGACACAAATAGTATTATTTTCAACACCCTTTGCTATGTCAGCTGAATTTAGCTTTCATAAACATTTATTTTGAAGCCAGACAGTTGAAATTGTGTGCTGAGTTTTGGGTTAACGTTCATTTTGAAGATACGAGGGCTTCCAGGCATGTTTATGACCATTTATCCTCTCATTGTGTGCCATAACAGCCCGTGTGATGAATTTGGGACACTTTTTTTTACTATATCATAAATATATGAATAACTATAGACGTGTAAGTCACGTGTAACTGTGTATATGCATTCCTCGGTGCCTCGATACTGACGTGTAGATGGTGTGGGTATTCTTTTTTGTCTGTCTGCAGCTGTCGCTGCCTCTGCAGAAGTGGTCTCATGGAGCAAAGGCACTCGGCGTGGCTCGGTGCAAAAAGGCATCAATGCGACCGGTGTGCATACAGCACGGATTGTCCTGCACATTTGACACGGCACCAGAGAACTCGCACAGGAGAGAAACCCTTCAAGTGCAGTGTGTGTGGGAAGGTGTTTGCACTTTCATCTACTATTGTAACACACCAGAGAATACACACGGGAGAAAAACCCTTCAAGTGCAGTGTGTGTGGGAAGGCGTTTGCACGTTCATCAAATCTTCAAATACACCAGAGAACACATAAGCATCAGAAGATCCACTAGCAGTGGAGTGTGAAATCAGCTTGTGAAAGTCAGTGCCGCAATGAGCCCATCCCTCATCAAACAAGAACCGGATGACAATCCCAGCTTGGACACTTTTAAAGGTAACAAGGTGAAATATGAAGAGGTGAAGGTGAAATGTGAAGAGGTGATGGTGAAGAGCGAAGAAGTGAAGGTAAAATGTGAAAATGAAGATTAAATTCCAAAATCGGACTTTCACATTGATGGAGGCAACGTGAAGCAGGAGAAGAATTCTGACTGTGAGGCAGAGCGAGGCAACTCCCAGCAGTTTGTGGAAGTGGAGGTGTGGGTGGACTTCCTCCGAGACAATACAAAGTCAATTGGAGACACGGTAGATGTGTAAGCCTGAGACGATGTCGCTCCAGTAGATGCACCTTTGTCACAGGCTTTTAATGACAAGAATGTGAAGTTGAACACTCAATTCCTAGGTTCAACCTGCAGGGTAAGAGCGGCCAGTCTTTGTGAACCTGTGTGTTGGGTAGATCTCTAACCAGGAGCGAATGCCAATAAGCTCCCAAGCATTCACTGTTATCAATTGCATTTATATTGTCCTTGCTTAATTGCCTCGGCAATTCGGAGTTTTGCATCGTATCTCGTCTCAAACACTCGAAGAGCATCCCCAAGTAGCAGCTGCCCCTGTGTGGCACAAGGTGGTGGCCCTTTACCGGCCTGCATGTGGACAAGAGCCTGTCAGTAGGGGGCGATGGTTGATGTGGCATCTCAGTTGTGGAGTTTGTAGGTAATTTTTAAAATTTGCTAAATTTTTACCCAGATGCCAGCATGCAATGGTCGACTCGTTTTGAATGGTGCATTAGTATGTTGTACATGCATAGACGGTGCGTGTTTTTTTAATTAGCTTCTAGTTTATAGGATGTAACCTGATGCAGTATATTTCAGTGCAGTAATTCAATTTTGTTCATATGCCTGTCAATAAGTTACAATGAATACTTGTCTGATTGTGTGCGTACATGCAACCTTTTGTCTATGAGGGTCAAACATTGAATAAGTGATGTTAGGACACAATGTGTGTTTTGCAAGTAACCTGTACAGATAACTCAGGTGAGACTCATTGTTCTTGTGATACAGGTAAAAGGGTATTTTTGTGTTTTCAGGAAGCATCTTTCTCTGGAGCAACTCATTGTCTTTGAAATAGGGAGCACACTCGGATCATTCATCAATTACAAGGCATACCACCCAAAAGTTACACGTAGAGGAGATACATTCTCAACAACACGAATTATAATTTTGTATTACGTGTTGACGTAGATTTTGTCGAATTAGGACGAGAAATGGCCCTTGCCGATCAACGTCTGGATGTTCACAACCATGGGTTGAAGCAAGCCTGACTGCCTGCGGTGCCCCTCACAACCATTTACGGCCTTGGGCCAGGAAAGTCACGAAAAAATTGCACATGAATGACGCATCCACGCCAACTCCCAATGCTCCGTTTTGAAGTTTTAAAATGAAACAACTTTGAATTGTATTATGTTTTGAATTGTGTTTCTTCAATAAAAGCTTATATCATTTTACATCGGGAAGACTTAATTGAAAACGACATTTCGTGTGAATTTTCTCTCGTCGTTAAGTAGGTGGCCTTGCCGGGGATTCGGTTCGATGCGGACTTTCACCTGGTTGGGATCGCGGGATTGAGATGAGGCGACACAGAGCTGGCCGTGCGAGAAGACCGCCGTCTGCAGATCGATTCCAACGTGATCGAACCTCCAAATCACGTTTTTGCCTCCAAATCACGTTTTTACCTCCAAATCACGTTTTTGCCCTCCAAATCACGTTTTTGCCCTCCAAATAACGTTTTTGCCTCCAAATCACGTTTTTGCCCTCCAAATCACGTTTTTGCCCTCCAAATCACGTTTTTGCCTCCAAATCACGTTTTTGCCTCCAAATCACGTTTTTGCCTCCAAATCACGTTTTTGCCCTCCAAATCACGTTTTTGCCTCCAAATCACGTTTTTGCCTCCAAATCACGTTTTTGCCCTCCAAATCACGTTTTTACCTCCAAATCACGTTTTTGCCTTCCAAATCACGTTTTTGCCTCCAAATCACGTTTTTGCCTCCAAATCACGTTTTTGCCTCCAAATCACGTTTTTGCCTCCAAATCACGTTTTTGCCCTCCAAATCACGTTTTTGCCTCCAAATCACGTTTTTGCCTCCAAATCACGTTTTTGCCCTCCAAATCACGTTTTTGCCTCCAAATCACGTTTTTGCCTCCAAATCACGTTTTTGCCTCCAAATCACGTTTTTGCCCTCCAAATCACGTTTTTGCCCTCCAAATCACGTTTTTGCCCTCCAAATCACGTTTTTGCCTCCAAATCACGTTTTTGCCTCCAAATCACGTTTTTGCCTCCAAATCACGTTTTCGCCTCCAAATCACGTTTTCGCCTCCAAATCACGTTTTCGCCTCCAAATCACGTTTTCGCCTCCAAATCACGTTTTTGCCTCCAAATCACGTTTTTGCCCTCCAAATCACGTTTTTGCCCTCCAAATCACGTTTTTGCCCTCCAAATCACGTTTTTGCCTCCAAATCACGTTTTTGCCTCCAAATCACGTTTTTGCCTCCAAATCACGTTTTTGCCTCCAAATCACGTTTTTGCCTCCAAATCACGTTTTTGCCTCCAAATCACGTTTTTGCCTCCAAATCACGTTTTTGCCTCCAAATCACGTTTTTGCCTCCAAATCACGTTTTTGCCTCCAAATCACGTTTTTGCCCTCCAAATCACGTTTTTGCCCTCCAAATCACGTTTTTGCCTCCAAATCACGTTTTTGCCTCCAAATCACGTTTTTGCATCCAAATCACGTTTTTGCCTCCAAATCACGTTTTTGCCTCCAAATCACGTTTTTGCCTCCAAATCACGTTTTTGCCTCCAAATCACGTTTATGCCTCCAAATCACGTTTTTGCCTCCAAATCACGTTTTTGCCTCCAAATCACGTTTTTGCCCTCCAAATCACGTTTTTGCCTCCAAATCACGTTTTTGCCTCCAAATCACGTTTTTGCCCTCCAAATCACGTTTTTGCCTCCAAATCACGTTTTTACCTCCAAATCACGTTTTTACCTCCAAATCACGTTTTTGCCTCCAAATCACGTTTTTGCCCTCCAAATCACGTTTTTGCCTCCAAATCACGTTTTTGCCCTCCAAATCACGTTTTTGCCCTCCAAATCACGTTTTTGCCCTCCAAATCACGTTTTTGCCCTCCAAATCACGTTTTTGCCCTCCAAATCACGTTTTTGCCTCCAAATCACGTTTTTGCCTCCAAATCACGTTTTTGCCTCCAAATCACGTTTTTGCCCTCCAAATCACGTTTTTGCCCTCCAAATCACGTTTTTGCCCTCCAAATCACGTTTTTGCCCTCCAAATCACGTTTTTGCCCTCCAAATCACGTTTTTGCCTCCAAATCACGTTTTTGCCTCCAAATCACGTTTTTGCCTCCAAATCACGTTTTTGCCCTCCAAATCACGTTTTTGCCTCCAAATCACGTTTTTGCCCTCCAAATCACGTTTTTGCCCTCCAAATCACGTTTTTGCCTCCAAATCACGTTTTTGCCTCCAAATCACGTTTTTGCCTCAAAATCACGTTTTTGCCTCCAAATCACGTTTTTACCTCCAAATCACGTTTTTGCCTCCAAATCACGTTTTTGCCTCCAAATCACGTTTTTGCCCTCAAATCACGTTTTTGCCTCCAAATCACGTTTTTGCCTCCAAATCACGTTTTTGCCTCCAAATCACGTTTTTGCCTCCAAATCACGTTTTTGCCTCCAAATCACGTTTTCGCCTCCAAATCACGTTTTTGCCTCCAAATCACGTTTTTGCCTCCAAATCACGTTTTTGCCTCCAAATCACGTTTTTGCCTCCAAATCACGTTTTTGCCTCCAAATCACGTTTTTGCCTCCAAATCACGTTTTTGCCTCCAAATCACGTTTTTGCCTCCAAATCACGTTTTCGCCTCCAAATCACGTTTTTGCCCTCCAAATCACGTTTTTGACCTCCAAATCACGTTTTTGCCCTCCAAATCACGTTTTTGCCCTCCAAATCACGTTTTTGCCCTCCAAATCACGTTTTTGCCCTCCAAATCACGTTTTTGCCCTCCAAATCACGTTTTTGCCTCCAAATCACGTTTTTGCATCCAAATCACGTTTTTGCCTCCAAATCACGTTTTTGCCTCCAAATCACGTTTTTGCCTCCAAATCACGTTTATGCCTCCAAATCACGTTTTTGCCTCCAAATCACGTTTTGCCTCCAAATCACGTTTTTGCCCTCCAAATCACGTTTTTGCCTCCAAATCACGTTTTTGCCTCCAAATCACGTTTTTGCCCTCCAAATCACGTTTTTGCCTCCAAATCACGTTTTTACCTCCAAATCACGTTTTTACCTCCAAATCACGTTTTTGCCTCCAAATCACGTTTTTGCCCTCCAAATCACGTTTTTGCCTCCAAATCACGTTTTTGCCCTCCAAATCACGTTTTTGCCCTCCAAATCACGTTTTTGCCCTCCAAATCACGTTTTTGCCCTCCAAATCACGTTTTTGCCTCCAAATCACGTTTTTGCCTCCAAATCACGTTTTTGCCTCCAAATCACGTTTTTGCCCTCCAAATCACGTTTTTGCCTCCAAATCACGTTTTTGCCCTCCAAATCACGTTTTTGCCCTCCAAATCACGTTTTTGCCTCCAAATCACGTTTTTGCCTCAAAATCACGTTTTTGCCTCAAAATCACGTTTTTGCCTCCAAATCACGTTTTTACCTCCAAATCACGTTTTTACCTCCAAATCACGTTTTTGCCTCCAAATCACGTTTTTGCCTCCAAATCACGTTTTTGCCCTCAAATCACGTTTTTGCCTCCAAATCACGTTTTTGCCTCCAAATCACGTTTTTGCCTCCAAATCACGTTTTTGCCTCCAAATCACGTTTTTGCCTCCAAATCACGTTTTTGCCTCCAAATCACGTTTTTGCCTCCAAATCACGTTTTTGCCTCCAAATCACGTTTTTGCCTCCAAATCACGTTTTTGCCTCCAAATCACGTTTTTGCCTCCAAATCACGTTTTTGCCCTCCAAATCACGTTTTTGCCCTCCAAATCACGTTTTTGCCTCCAAATCACGTTTTTGCCTCCAAATCACGTTTTTGCCTCCAAATCACGTTTTTGCCTCCAAATCACGTTTTCGCCTCCAAATCACGTTTTCGCCTCCAAATCACGTTTTTGCCTCCAAATCACGTTTTTGCCTCCAAATCACGTTTTTGCCTCCAAATCACGTTTTTGCCTCCAAATCACGTTTTTGCCTCCAAATCACGTTTTTGCCCTCAAATCACGTTTTTGCCTCCAAATCACGTTTTTGCCTCCAAATCACGTTTTTGCCCTCAAATCACGTTTTTGCCTCCAAATCACGTTTTTGCCTCCAAATCACGTTTTTGCCTCCAAATCACGTTTTTGCCTCCAAATCACGTTTTTGCCTCCAAATCACGTTTTTGCCTCCAAATCACGTTTTTGCCTCCAAATCACGTTTTTGCCTCCAAATCACGTTTTTGCCTCCAAATCACGTTTTTGCCTCCAAATCACGTTTTTGCCTCCAAATCACGTTTTTGCCCTCCAAATCACGTTTTTGCCCTCCAAATCACGTTTTTGCCTCCAAATCACGTTTTTGCCTCCAAATCACGTTTTTGCCTCCAAATCACGTTTTTGCCTCCAAATCACGTTTTCGCCTCCAAATCACGTTTTCGCCTCCAAATCACGTTTTTGCCTCCAAATCACGTTTTTGCCTCCAAATCACGTTTTTGCCTCCAAATCACGTTTTTGCCTCCAAATCACGTTTTCGCCTCCAAATCACGTTTTTGCCTCCAAATCACGTTTTTGCCTCCAAATCACGTTTTTGCCCTCCAAATCACGTTTTTGCCCTCCAAATCACGTTTTTGCCTCCAAATCACGTTTTTGCCTCCAAATCACGTTTTCGCCTCCAAATCACGTTTTCGCCTCCAAATCACGTTTTCGCCTCCAAATCACGTTTTCGCCTCCAAATCACGTTTTTGCCTCCAAATCACGTTTTTGCCTCCAAATCACGTTTTTGCCTCCAAATCACGTTTTTGCCCTCCAAATCACGTTTTTGACCTCCAAATCACGTTTTTGACCTCCAAATCACGTTTTTGCCCTCCAAATCACGTTTTTGCCCTCCAAATCACGTTTTTGCCCTCCAAATCACGTTTTTGCCCTCCAAATCACGTTTTTGCCTCCAAATCACGTTTTTGCCTCCAAATCACGTTTTCGCCTCCAAATCACGTTTTCGCCTCCAAATCACGTTTTTGCCTCCAAATCACGTTTTTGCCTCCAAATCACGTTTTTGCCTCCAAATCACGTTTTTGCCCTCCAAATCACGTTTTTGCCCTCCAAATCACGTTTTTGCCCTCCAAATCACGTTTTTGCCTCCAAATCACGTTTTCGCCTCCAAATCACGTTTTTGCCTCCAAATCACGTTTTTGCCTCCAAATCACGTTTTCGCCTCCAAATCACGTTTTCGCCTCCAAATCACGTTTTTGCCTCCAAATCACGTTTTTGCCTCCAAATCACGTTTTTGCCTCCAAATCACGTTTTTGACCTCCAAATCACGTTTTTGCCTCCAAATCACGTTTTCGCCTCCAAATCACGTTTTTGCCTCCAAATCACGTTTTTGCCTCCAAATCACGTTTTTGCCCTCCAAATCACGTTTTTGCCTCCAAATCACGTTTTTGCCCTCCAAATCACGTTTTTGCCCTCCAAATCACGTTTTTGCCCTCCAAATCACGTTTTTGCCTCCAAATCACGTTTTTGCCTCCAAATCACGTTTTCGCCTCCAAATCACGTTTTCGCCTCCAAATCACGTTTTCGCCTCCAAATCACGTTTTTGCCTCCAAATCACGTTTTCGCCTCCAAATCACGTTTTTGCCTCCAAATCACGTTTTTGCCTCCAAATCACGTTTTTGCCTCCAAATCACTTTTTTGCCTCCAAATCACGTTTTTGCCCTCCAAATCACGTTTTTGCCTCCAAATCACGTTTTTGCCCTCCAAATCACGTTTTTGCCTCCAAATCACGTTTTTGCCTCCAAATCACGTTTTTGCCTCCAAATCACGTTTTTGCCTCCAAATCACGTTTTTGCCTCCAAATCACGTTTTTGCCTCCAAATCACGTTTTTGCCTCCAAATCACGTTTTTGCCCTCCAAATCACGTTTTTGCCCTCCAAATCACGTTTTTTGCCCTCCAAATCACGTTTTTGCCTCCAAATCACGTTTTTGCATCCAAATCACGTTTTTGCCTCCAAATCACGTTTTTGCCTCCAAATCACGTTTATGCCTCCAAATCACGTTTTTGCCTCCAAATCACGTTTTTGCCTCCAAATCACGTTTTTGCCCTCCAAATCACGTTTTTGCCTCCAAATCACGTTTTTGCCTCCAAATCACGTTTTTGCCCTCCAAATCACGTTTTTGCCTCCAAATCACGTTTTTACCTCCAAATCACGTTTTTACCTCCAAATCACGTTTTTGCCTCCAAATCACGTTTTTGCCCTCCAAATCACGTTTTTGCCTCCAAATCACGTTTTTGCCCTCCAAATCACGTTTTTGCCCTCCAAATCACGTTTTTTGCCCTCCAAATCACGTTTTTGCCTCCAAATCACGTTTTTGCTCCAAATCACGTTTTTGCCTCCAAATCACGTTTTTGCCCTCCAAATCACGTTTTTGCCTCCAAATCACGTTTTTGCCCTCCAAATCACGTTTTTGCCCTCCAAATCACGTTTTTGCCTCCAAATCACGTTTTTGCCTCCAAATCACGTTTTTGCCTCAAAATCACGTTTTTGCCTCCAAATCACGTTTTTACCTCCAAATCACGTTTTTGCCTCCAAATCACGTTTTTGCCTCCAAATCACGTTTTTGCCCTCAAATCACGTTTTTGCCTCCAAATCACGTTTTTGCCTCCAAATCACGTTTTTGCCTCCAAATCACGTTTTTGCCTCCAAATCACGTTTTTGCCTCCAAATCACGTTTTCGCCTCCAAATCACGTTTTTGCCTCCAAATCACGTTTTTGCCTCCAAATCACGTTTTTGCCTCCAAATCACGTTTTTGCCTCCAAATCACGTTTTTGCCTCCAAATCACGTTTTTGCCTCCAAATCACGTTTTTGCCTCCAAATCACGTTTTTGCCTCCAAATCACGTTTTTGCCTCCAAATCACGTTTTTGCCTCCAAATCACGTTTTCGCCTCCAAATCACGTTTTTGCCCTCCAAATCACGTTTTTGACCTCCAAATCACGTTTTTGCCCTCCAAATCACGTTTTTGCCCTCCAAATCACGTTTTTGCCTCCAAATCACGTTTTTGCATCCAAATCACGTTTTTGCATCCAAATCACGTTTTTGCCCTCCAAATCACGTTTTTGCCCTCCAAATCACGTTTTTGCCCTCCAAATCACGTTTTTGCCTCCAAATCACGTTTTTGCCTCAAAATCACGTTTTTGCCTCCAAATCACGTTTTTGCCTCCAAATCACGTTTTTACCTCCAAATCACGTTTTTGCCTCCAAATCACGTTTTTGCCTCCAAATCACGTTTTTGCCCTCAAATCACGTTTTTGCCTCCAAATCACGTTTTTGCCTCCAAATCACGTTTTTGCCTCCAAATCACGTTTTTGCCTCCAAATCACGTTTTTGCCTCCACAATCCACGTTTTTGCCTCCAAATCACGTTTTTGCCTCCAAATCACGTTTTTGCCCTCCAAATCACGTTTTTCGCCCTCCAAATCACGTTTTTGCCTCCAAATCACGTTTTTGCCTCCAAATCACGTTTTTGCCTCCAAATCACGTTTTGCCTCCAAATCACGTTTTTCGCCTCCAATCACGTTTTTGCCTCCAAATCACGTTTTTGCCTCCAAATCACGTTTTTGCCTCCAAATCACGTTTTTGCCCTCCAAATCACGTTTTTCGCCCTCCAAATCACGTTTTTGCCTCCAAATCACGTTTTTGCCTCCAAATCACGTTTTTAGCCTCCAAATCACGTTTTTGCCCTCCAAATCACGTTTTTGCCCCTCCAAATTTGCCTCCAAATCACGTTTTCGCCTCCAAATCACGTTTTCGCCTCCAAATCACGTTTTTGCCTCCAAATCACGTTTTTGCCTCCAAATCACGTTTTTGCCTCCAAATCACGTTTTTGCCCTCCAAATCACGTTTTTGACCTCCAAATCACGTTTTTGACCTCCAAATCACGTTTTTGCCCTCCAAATCACGTTTTTGCCCTCCAAATCACGTTTTTGCCCTCCAAATCACGTTTTTGCCCTCCAAATCACGTTTTTTGCCTCCAAATCACGTTTTTGCCTCCAAATCACGTTTTCGCCTCCAAATCACGTTTTCGCCTCCAAATCACGTTTTTGCCTCCAAATCACGTTTTTGCCTCCAAATCACGTTTTTGCCTCCAAATCACGTTTTTGCCCTCCAAATCACGTTTTTGCCCTCCAAATCACGTTTTTGCCCTCCAAATCACGTTTTTGCCTCCAAATCACGTTTTTGCCTCCAAATCACGTTTTTGCCTCCAAATCACGTTTTTGCCTCCAAATCACGTTTTCGCCTCCAAATCACGTTTTCGCCTCCAAATCACGTTTTTGCCTCCAAATCACGTTTTTGCCTCCAAATCACGTTTTTGCCTCCAAATCACGTTTTTGCCTCCAAATCACGTTTTTGACCTCCAAATCACGTTTTTGCCTCCAAATCACGTTTTCGCCTCCAAATCACGTTTTTGCCTCCAAATCACGTTTTTGCCTCCAAATCACGTTTTTGCCCTCCAAATCACGTTTTTGCCTCCAAATCACGTTTTTGCCCTCCAAATCACGTTTTTGCCCTCCAAATCACGTTTTTGCCCTCCAAATCACGTTTTTGCCTCCAAATCACGTTTTCGCCTCCAAATCACGTTTTCGCCTCCAAATCACGTTTTCGCCTCCAAATCACGTTTTTGCCTCCAAATCACGTTTTCGCCTCCAAATCACGTTTTTGCCCTCCAAATCACGTTTTTGACCTCCAAATCACGTTTTTTGCCCTCCAAATCACGTTTTTGCCCTCCAAATCACGTTTTTGCCCTCCAAATCACGTTTTTGCCCTCCAAATCACGTTTTTGCCCTCCAAATCACGTTTTTGCCTCCAAATCACGTTTTTGCCACCAAATCACGTTTTTGCCTCCAAATCACGTTTTTGCCACCAAATCACGTTTTTGCCTCCAAATCA
>NW_027615746.1:0-35978 GCF_965212315.1 Lampetra planeri
TCGTTTTTGCCAGTGACACTGTGTATTAATCGAACTCTCTTCCCACCAGGAGTCTCCTCTTCCCCGGGAGCTGATGGAGCGCCTCTACCGCAGCGAGATCCGGAGCATTGGCGACCTCCAGCGGCTGCTCGAGATAGACACCGTAGGTAAAGCGCTTCATTATGATACAACCACACTATCTATCTATCTATCTATCTATCTATCTATCTATCTATCTATCTATCTATCTATCTATCTATCTATCTATCTATCTATCTCTGTCTGTGTAGTGTAAAAAAGGCTGATTGTCTGGTTAATTCAAATATCTGGAAATGGGAGCTGCATCAGAACAAGTTACCAAAACATAACTGGGTAGCAAACCTCTGCCAACCTCTCTCGTGTGTGTGTGCGTGCGTACTGCGCGGTCCAGTGGTCAGGAGGAGGATGCCGTCCTCTCATCTCATTACTGGAATGCATCAATGGATGTTGCCAGGAGACCAGTTTTGCACTTCAATACCTTCCATGAACTCGGTGTTGGCGCTCATCGGCCACAGCCTCTGTTAACTGGGCATGAGACAAGGACCTGAACACAGGACCTGTGTGATAACAACTCCCCCCCCCCAAAAACAAAACACAAACAATTCTGACATCATATTGATGTCACCAGGGTGATTTGTCTTCTGCGTCTGACATTCTGAATATGAACTCCACTGTTCAGTGTATGTCCAATATCCAATATCCACATCACTTCCTGGGAGGCTCCTTGGTTGTTGGAGACATAAAACTTAGCCCGTGAAGTCTTCTGATGCTGAGTCATCTGTGTATGAATGTGTCAGCAGTTTCTGCCAGGAGTGTGGGATTGTGTGTGTGAACAGGCAAATTCACTATCTCAACTTATTGTTTGGATCTTACGTGTGCTAATAGTCCAAGTTTTGTCTGCTGCCTTCTGCCAGGAGTCAAAAGCCTGTTTTTCTTTTTAAAGGAGGCATCATCTTCTTTAAATCCATACAAACGCTTTCTGTGAAACATGTAATTTATTTCAATCAAGTGTGTGTCGTTTAACTGTTTTTCTCTTCCTTTTCATCATCATTCTTTTCTTGATGGAAAAGCAGTTAAATCCAAGCTAAACAGGATAAAACCACCAGGATTCATCTCCAGTAAACACATCTAAAGCCAGTTGACATTATTCGGGAAATAAATCCAAACTGAGGGAATCGCTGAGGTGAGACAGGAGGAAATAACTGTGGCATCAGCAGCCTTTATTACATTTCTGCTCGGAGTCGACTCCACATTCCTGCCAAACTCTGTTCTAAAATTCCCCTGGGATGTGAAATTTATTCATTTTTCATGTTTGCTGGGGTGCCACCATTAATCCTGGCATCATTGAGATGACAAATGTTGAGTGTGACGGCTCCGCGGCTCGGTGGGGGTCAAGTGGCTCACTTCATTATGCTGTTGTTATGCTGCCCATTATGGGTTTGTGAGTTCCCTCGGAAGGCGTCTGTGTTGCTTTGTATTATTCCGGCTCAAATTCCTCCGTGTCAGGCTCATGGGAAGTTTCGTATCTATCTGGTGTCATGAAAATGTACACCAGTGAACAGTTCAATCAGGAGAGACAGGTGAATAAAGTGAGTAAATGCTAAATAAATAACTTTTGATAAAAAAAAAGTGTGATAATTTGTCGTAAATGGCATCTGGGATGAGGGGGGAATTGTTTTTGGAGTTGTAGACTTTGAACCCCCTGGAGTCCAGACACTTGTTGTGATGTCTAATGATCCCTGAAGACACTGACGATGGTTGATGGATCCGCGGAGGCTGATGAAGGCGTGAGTTTATGCATCTGATGAACCCGCTGAGACGATGGATCGATGATGATCAGCTGATATGTCAGTCAAAAGATGAAGAGTGACTATGGGAGAACATGAAATACAGCTGGAGCCTTAAGATACAGGACGAGCCATCTTCGCTGACCTTGACTTCACTGGTATCCTTGTTAGATGCAAGGTCCTGGTATTATTTCCGAGTAAAATGTCAAACAGTGAGAGTGGGTGGGATCTCTGAGTATGTGTGTGTGGGATGTTTTGTCCCCAACCAGAAAACGAGGCGATCGACGAGACCAAACACGGTTACAACAAGGACTTCTCTGACGCCATCAGCGAGCTGAAGATCACACACGCACACACCAGACACAGGAGGAGCACAAGTGAGACACACACACACACACACACACACACACACACACACATGCTCATTAGTGTCGGTGTGCTGTAACCTCTGACCTCGATGTCCACCTGCAGTGGTAGAGGAGGCCTTGCCAGCAGGGTGTAAAGTGCGAACAGAGATCTACGAGATCCCAAGGAACCAGGTGGATCCTGCATCGGCCAACTTCATCATCTGGCCGCCCTGTGTGGAGGTGAAACGCTGCACCGGCTGCTGCAAACACCAGCAACATGCTGTGTCAACCAGCTCGCATGCACCACCGCACCATTAAGGTAAAGAACATATACTGTACATAAATATACATTTATATAGGTATGAGCTCATTATTGTTATGTCATTAAGAAACCCAGTCATTAAGATAAAGACAGACCCAGTGAATGGGTAACGGAACCATCACAGAACTGCTGAAGAAGGCAAAAACATTGTGTCATGGTCAGAGCAAAACAGCAAATGGTATCTCTGCAAACATTTTGTGAAAGCGGTACTGAGCGTTTAAACACACACAGCCACTTACGCACTGCACACCTGCCAAAAACAATCTCTACCATTGTGTGAGTGTGTAATGTTGAGTCTGCTCATGCGTTTGTTCCTCCTGAGCTCTGCCAGACTTGGAAACGAAACTCAGTCAAGCTCAAATTGTCATGCCAGCTGCAAGCTCAAGGCCTGTGTGTGTGTGTGTGTGTGTGTGTGTGTGTGTGGTGTGTGTGTTGTGATTTGGGAACCTTACTCTGTTTACACAGGCCTGGATAAAGAACAATTCTCCATCACAGAAATGATGACGTATGAACATGTAGAGCGTGAAGTCTTTTAAAGACATGGCGACACAAAAGAGTGTATCATGTAAAATGAAAGCACATCTGAAATAATAGTTATGTGAAAAAACGGACTGAACTTGTGTTTGTTGATATGTCGTCAGGGAGAGTGCTGCTTACTACTTGTAACGTTATTTGGAAAGGAGAAAGAAAACATATCTCAGTCAGGCTGGCTGTAATTAAAATGTAATCAACCTAGTTTCTGGGGCAATAAGACATCACCTGCCTGGTCATAGCACCAGAGGAGGCCTTTGTGGAATGATTTGACCATGACAATGTAAATAGCATTTTAAAGCTGCCATTTCAGTGTATTATGTTAAGAGAAGATAATGCAAATTAAGATTATATAATAATAATAATACTTGAAAGATATATATATACGTGTGTGTGTAATACTATTAGTTATTTTTTATATGGTTTTAATGCATTTTCACCCATTTTTTAATCAGTTTTATAGTCGGCTATCATTTACTACTAAACTGCCTAAAATGCAAATGTTCTGCGGCTCAGGTTGCTAAGGTGCAGTATGTACGCCGGCGGCCGAAGCTGAGGGAGGTGCAGGTGAAGCTGGAGGATCACCTCGAGTGCATGTGCACCAACAAACACTACGTCAGCACAAACTCCGATTCAGACAGCGGTGAGGATGCAGCTGTGTTTGTGTGTGTGTTTAAAAGGGTGTGAGCGTGTGAGAAAGCTGCTTTAGTCTGAATGTTTTTCCTTGACAACAAAGGGAGCTGATAGCAGATCTTAGGTATTTATAATGCTTTTCCCTCTTGGCTAGCTTTCCCTCAGGGCAAACAAGACCACACACACACAAACACCACACACGCAATTACACAAACCATTACTCTATAATCGCATGAGTTCGTAATGTTTAACGTGGTCAGGAACTTAAAGGTCACATGTTTGAGTCAGGACTCTTTTCTGGTATATAAAAAACTTGCAATGATGCAGAAAACAAACAAAACAAAACTTTAGAATTGACTGCAACCTGAGAATACAAATTACTATTGTGTATTGTATTTGTGCGATGACCGTATTAAAGATCTGCTATGCCTGTGGTAACCTATGTTTTGAGAAAGGTCAATTAGCCACCATGAAAATAAGAGAAAGGAAAGAGGAGGACAGAGTATATTCAGAAAAGATGTGTTTTTATTGTGCACAGAAGTTGGATGGGCACGTAGACCCCAGATGGAAGTAGATGCCGAAAGGCTGCACTGAGTTTGTTTCCTCTGATAGGACTGAACCCTGATGGGGATGATGATGGGAGGACTTCTTGGAAGGGAATCTTCCGATTGGAGGGTTTCACTGGAGTAGGTTGTGTGGTTGAAATGTCCGTAGAGAAACAGCATGGTCATAGAATGGGGCATGTTGAATCTGGATGGAAGCACTCGTGGAGGTTAGGGACATGAACACAGAGGACAAACATCCTGTTGAACACCAGGCCTTCATCAGCTGGCCTCTACGTCTCTACACAGTCACTGTGCTTGAAAATGGTCCATTACCTTTATGTTGTGGTTAAACGTCTCAATTTGTCTACCAGGGATCAGGTGAAGAGATGTGAAGAAGTGTGGCCCTATGATGGAGTGGAGGAGAGAAAGAGGAGGATGTCCGAACATCGTCACCACACCAGCTGTCAGCAAGTGACTGTGGAGATGGTTTTTTTTACCCATCGACCTGAGGACCTATTGAAGGATATCCGAGGAAGAACACTGCTGAAAGTGTAGAAAAGTTCAATGATACTGGAGGACTTATTACTGGAGTCTTGAACCTTCTATGGCATAAAAACTGCTCAGAGACTGGGATTATAAACTGGGCGGAATCCTTTCCAGAAACACTGACTGGGATTAGATTTTCATATTCCAAGATTTACTCTGCGAAGCACAAATGCACATATATCCTTGATTTTGTTTGTTTTTTTTATAACCTCTCACTTTCTGTCGCTGTCTGTTTCTATTTCTGGTATGTTATCCACATCAAGAACGGAGGGGAGCACATCCTCCTGACCTGTTATTCATACTAATAAACTATTTATACGTAAAAAAACCCAAGTGAGCGTGGTGATAGTACACTGAAAGATTTAACAATTACAACCGAAAGCGGAACTAAACAGACAGCTCGTGCGTGAGAGAGAGATTATCTGGAGGATCATAATACGGAGGCTAAAACCCCTGAGTTTGTAACTGAGAACATCTCGCACACACGCGAAAGAGGAGAGAAGCCGTTCACAACCACAAACAGGTTAACTGAAGTGCAGTTTCAGTTGTTATTCCATACTCAGCTAAAGGAAACGACAGTTGTCCTGGTGAAGAGGAAGGTAAATATTTTCAGAGGTGACTTCATCCCATCACTTGCAAACAGTGGTCGGCGTGGAGGAGGTGACCTCATATCAAAACAGCACGTACCCATCAGCTGCTTGTTCAGTGTGTGTGAGGGGGGTGCTCTCGCTTGCTTTGCCTGAAAACACACAGCGCTCAGTTGGTGGATTAACACTTGGGAAAGAACTACTCAGTCCTCCGAGGCCCTGACTGACAGCGGCCTCCGAGTGTCAGGACACATACAGAGACCTGAAGTCCAGTGTCTCATGTAAGTTTACCAGCAGACCTTTGGGTCCTACCTCTGAGGGTCACCTCTTGGCTAAAGGTTAGCATGAACGTGGGAAAACCCCAACACCCTCGGTACGTCACACAGACCCCGCAGCAGCAAAGTTCTGAATGGAAATATTGTCTGACACTGACGCCTCATGACTTTAGCATCTGTCGTATTTGCAGTGAACGTTAGTAATTTGTGTCTAAACCTAACTGGACCTTTACCAGATGGCTGGTACTTAATTAAGTACAACTTAAAAGCGTCCTTCCTGTATGTTGAATGTGCATGTTTGATATTTGTTACCAGGATGAGGACAATTATTTCACCATCACACTGAACACCATGACGCTTACGTAGGCCTCAAGTTCACATTGCGACACCCCCGGACTAATAACCGGTGCATTCAGATGTTCAAGCGTTTTCTGAGGCAGACTAGAGGAACATGATAAATTCTCATTCACATTCTTACCTCACGTATAAACAGACGATATCTGTTTCATGCTGAAGCTGAAAAACATAAAGGCTACTCTGCTTTGGGAGAAGTGACCAATTAGAATCCAGCAAAAGAGAGAATATTACTGTGAAGTGTGTTTCTTTTTGTGGCAAAGATGTGATTTTTTCCTCTCTTTATTCCAACCCGAAAGCCACAGAGCCCGACATCATTCCAACCCCTGCTGGCGTCCCCCCCAACCTGCTGTTTGGACAATTCACAGCGGCTGCTGCAGCCTGCAGACACCTCAAACAGCTCATCATGTTTCATACACACACACACACACACACACTAGCATTAGCCCGAGCAACTGACTGCATTAATAAGAGACAGGACAGACAAAACAAGTGTTTATTAGTTATGATGGTGAAGAAGTAACATCTGACGTCCCTGTGTGTAACTCACTTCGCAGACATGTTGCTCTTGGAGGATCTGGTGTAAACTGTATGTAGAAACTGGCTCATGCTGAAAGCTTCGTGGTTAGTTAGTATAAATACATAAATTTCATAATTGAGAGGTTCCATGCGAGCTGCACAAAGACGACAGTGTTTGAAAAAGGCATTACTTTTGGTTACAATCTTCCAGCAGCGAGTCACATGCGTCAGTCTGATGTTCTCAGGATGCAACATGTAAAAAGTATCATGTGGATACAAATCACTGGTTTGGGGGCGACGAAGCAAGAGGAGAGACAGATGGGGATTAAGATGTATGTGACAGGGTTTGAAAGGTGAGAAGGAGGAAATGAGAACAGACAGGATGTCGTACAGTGTGTGTGTGTGTGTGTGTGTGTGTGTGTGTGTGAGAGACGGGATGAAAGTGGTTCTGTGTGTGCGAGATAGTCCAGCTCTCTAAGCTCAGTTAAGCAGATTAACAGCATAATAAAACGCTGAATGCTTGGAGGTCAAGCACAACCTGAAATAAGCTGATGGACATCCAGTGACGACCCCGCCCCACCCCACCCCACCCCACCCCACCCCACCTGCCGCCTTCCAGCTACAGATCTCAGATCAGATTACCATTTTTTGAAACTCTCATCTTCTCAGCAATCAATAAGCTAAAGTGTATATTTGACTGTGGCTCTGCAGACTTTGCCTTAAACTTCTATCTAACTGTCTTGACTGGAACCAGAAATATTTCACATCAGTTCAGTTACAAAACACGCCAGCACCGTACTTTTCAGCCCGAATCGGTTTACGAGTCTTGGCGGTTTATGAGAATCGACTTCCCACCAGAGGTGGCAGACATATTGATGATCAGCAACCATAGATGATTAGAAGGAGGTTGTACGTGTTTTCAGAGATCAGGTCCACTTTACTTGCGCCCTGTAGGCCTAAAGTGAAGTAAAGCTGCTTTATAAAGTGCAGATACACAGACCCACCTCCCACCATCACCGCCATCAGGGTTGTTCCTGTCCCGAAGGAACACTGACGTTTGACATTACTGGATAAAGATTTAGTGTTGTGTGCTTTGAATACTGAGTAGTTGGAGGTAGATGTTATTTCCAGGGAACTGTGATGTGTTTCCTGTCCAGAATTGGGGGGGTTACACAAAACAGACCTCAGCGGTACTACTTGTTGTCCCCTGGTGCATGATTGAAAACAGTCCTATCTGTTGTCCCATGTCTGTAATGAAGCCTACTGCTCCCCTCCAGGGCCGCATGCTTCGCTTTTATGTCATTTTTTACGTGGCAGTACATTTTTGACTTAACCAGTGTAACAAATCCATTTCTACATATCGATCAGAGACATTTCCTCTGTGTGTTGTGAATCCTCTCCTTCCTGTTTTCTTCCTAAAGGGCTGAAGGTCTTCAGACAAAAAAAACACAAACACATTAGATATGTGAACACAAGAGAGGACAGCAGATGCAGACCTCTTTACTGTCATCAGCCTTAGCTGCAGAGTTTAAATTCGGTCTGTTCTGCTTCTACTCCTGGTTGAGACCGTACAGAGAGAAAATTATAGCAAAGTTGCTGCAAAGCTCTCTTCATAAAGCCAAATAAAAAGCAGCTAGTTTGTACGAAAGTCCACACTTCATCTCCAACTGTGTTATTTGATTTGAAGTGGTATACACGCTACCGTTCAAAAGTTTGGGGTCACTTAGAAATGTCCTCCTTTTTGAAAAAGAAAAGCTTTTTTTGTTCAATGAAGATAACATGAAATTGGACTCTAGACATGTGGTAATTCTAACTGGACAATTCTAGCTGAGAACAGCTGATTTTAATGGAATATCTACTGTATGTGAATCTACAGAGGCCACTTCCACATCCATCACTCCTGTGTTCTAATGCTACATTTTGTTAGCTAATCAAAACAGGTGAATGAGGATTAGAAAACCTCAACCCAACAATTATGCTTGACCCACATGAAAACTGTTGATTAGAGAAGCTAGTGGTGGAGTTGGGTAGTGTGGTATTAGTATAGTGTTAGCACTGGAGCAGCCCGGTTAGCACAACTGATGGCTTTGTTGTTTAGCAAAGACCTTTTGTCAGTGGAGGAGTCATGGTTATATTCTTGCAGTCCATGGAGGGATTGAGTAGACAGACTTGCGCTGCATTCAACATGAAGTCCTCTAATATAAGTGATGGACTACCCATGCAATTCAACGTATTAAGAGTGAATACAGGTCAAGTTACAACAGTTATCTCATGTTGCTTCGCACATGATCTAACATTCTTAAAGGATCTGGATGACATTGGTCAAATATCCAGAAAACATCATAGATGAGAATTCAAACAAAATGGAAATCCCATTTCCAGGAGCATGTTAGGGAAGTAAGGGGTTTCACTTTCAGTTGTGACTCCGACTAAATGATTCTGACCTCCAGTATGTTTACACATGAATGATGCAGCGGGCGCAGAATTCCGCAGGTGGACAACAAACTGTCCCCTTAAGGAAAACAGCTGCTGATCACAATCAAACATTTCTTAACCCTTCACCTCGTACAGCTCCCGCTTTTCCAGGCACAGTTTGTTAAAGCGTCTTCAAATACCACATAAAAAAAGCCATCCTGCTGTCAGCCGCTCACTCAACAAAGTAACCCCCCCCCACACACACACACACACACACCATCACCTCTCTGTCAAACATCGCCGTCTCCATCCCCTGCAGCTTCACCATTGTCTTTGGTTTAGGCGAGTAAAAGGGCCTGCTGCTGCTGCAGAGACACAAAGGGCGTGAGTGAGCTTACGAGTGGGGTTAAGTGCTCTTTGATGGAGGAAGGAGTTGTTGAAGGTGTGTGTGTGCTCATCAAAAGCTGCAGCACCACACAAGTGAATCTTTGCCTCCCGCCGACTGAACAAGCTGTGACTTTCCACGAACCCATTTTGCAGGAGTGTGTCTGTGCACAGGGATTAAAGCCTGAAGTCACATGCAGCTGTAAGTAAAGTCTTGCTATCATAGTTATTTTTATGTCTCGCTCTTTAATCCCTCTGTGGTTGCGTTCTCATTTACTGCAAAGCCATTAAAAGCCATTGTGACGCCAAAGGAGCACAAGCACATCCATGTAAGTTTTTGTGGATGAATATTAATGTACACTTGATCCCCTTTGTTTATGCTTATCAAGCTGCCGCATCCATTTAAAAATGATCTTTGAACTTTACGGGCATAATATTTGCCTAATTAATGTTTCTATTCTCACTTAAAGCAAAATATCAAAGCCACATGCAAAAAAAACGTCTTTTTCGTGCGAAAGGGTCAGCAGTAGTACTGTGTACATTAAACTGATGAGAGTTTTAAAGTGACAACCAGAAAATGCAGAAGTCATTCAGAGAACGCAGCTCCATGTGTTTCTGGAGGATTAGCTGGAGTTTGCATGCAAGAATGAGGTCAGTGTATGTACCAACTGAGGTAATCTCAGGATGCATGTTAGTACAAGACGTACAGTTAACAGGAAGTTTAAAGACTGCCAGCTGACCGCATACGTTCTACAGCAGGTGACACTGGGATGGAGCATTTTCCATTTCCAAACTCCTGTAATCCCAAAAAACATCAACACACAGGAACCTTATATGTTTTTTTTCTTGACATAATTCCTTGGAAAATATTGTAATTCAGTGTGGTCACTGTGTTTCAGACTCACACTGTCCATTTCATGCACCAGTGCCATTTCTAAGTCAATAAAGTCTGTCGGTACTTCGGATAAATCTGCTGCTCTCCACCGAGGGCCGTATTTCTGTTGTTCGTTTGAGTTATGGAGTTTTCAGAGTGGAAGTCATGTCAGCGGAGAGAAAGGAGCGACTGGCTGAAAGAGGAGAAAGGGGGCTCATTGAGACGTGAATGTTGGAGCAGGGGCAAACAGGGGCCACTGCGATGATTGTAAATCTGGTTTTATTATTGAATGAAGATTAAGAGAGCTGGCACATGCTTCAGCAAAGGTTTTTGGAGGAGAAAAACCTTCTGCAGCCTGACAGCTTGATGGTTTGCCATTCCACTCTAGGCAAGTTAATCAATTTGCGTTTTTTGTGTAACCTGGTTTGTCCCTCTTTTAGTCCCTCTTAGATCAAGGAATCATGTCTTCAAAAGACATTAGTGGATCCGTATATCAAGACTCAACTCTACTGCACACAGGAGGAAGTGAAGGACCCTGCGAAGAAGACAGCTTATGTTTTGTCGACTCGTCAGGACACGCAGTAAAGAAATGAATGACCATCACATGGCCAAAGCCAGTAAATGTGGCTCATTCAGTACTGGATAAAGACAACGGGGGGACTTCAGAGACGAAGGCACACAGAGACCCAGCGGAGGGCAACAATGACTCCCCTCTTTGTAACCAATAAACCAACCTTTTTGGTCCCGTGAATGTGAGCTTGGAACGGGCTTTACCAACATGAGGAGAACTATATGTCACTTCCACCCATGATTTCAACTTCTTCTTCTTCTCTCTTTTTTTTTTATAACAAACAAAATTAATATATATATATATATTATATCACATGAATAGCATGGATTGATGATGTTGTATTGCCTTTAAATTATGATTATGTCAGGGGAAGCCTGCATGCACCAGGTGAGGTGGGATGAGAAATTGATCTGCAACAGCGGAGTCACTGCTCTGTTTAAGAGTGCATGTTCACGGCCTGATAGCTAATTTATAATCCACTGGAAATAATATTAAAAGATGATGGGCAGGAGGGACGTATCCAGGGATGGGGTTTTCTCCCTTTGTCCCAATCACAACTGTGATTATTTTCTTGATTCAATGATCATGATTTGGTCAATGAATTTCCATTACGGTGGTGAGAAATTGCAATATAGTATGTTGGAATGTTATGAGGGAAAGCAGAGATCTGCCCGGTAACAGCTCTGCTGTTCATATCCGACATTTTGTGGTCAGCTTCCTGATAGCTTTAAGAATAACTAATTTAGGTGGTGACAGAATGAGACGGAAGTGCCACAAATGAAAAAAAGACCACCGACATCTATCAGCCGCTATATTCTCCTCCCAAAACAAGAAAGAAACATCTGTTCTTTCCAACAAAAAATTGTCAATAATAAGGAGACAAAATGCTCCAAGGTGATTCACCATTTTTTTCTTTTGCAACCACATCGGGGCTCCATCCCCGACCTTTGGCTCACAACCTCTTGACCTGAGCTTTGTCCAGCCGTCAGGTGCCAGCTTGCTTTCCACAGGGGTCGGGATTCCTTGAAGATACTCTCACAAGAGGGGGTTGGGTATTGTCTTTCTGGGACAAAAGAAAGAAAAATCACCGATCACACTCCCATGTCCAACACCAGAGAAGAAAACAGCACTCAGAACGATGCCCAACAAGATTTATGAGTCATATTTTCCTCACCTGGCAGGATTTCTCCTCTCTCCTCTTCCTCTTTGATTCGTAACATCTTGTGGGCATCATTTTTTTTAATCTTGTGCATAACTCACATTTGCCCTCTGGCTTTGATATGTCTGTCCTCAGGAATTCATATCATATCCCCTCCTCCCCCTCCTCCCCCCTCCTCCCCCCCTCCTTCTGTTCTTCATTCTTCTCCCATTGTGATATAAAGTAGCAGCATCAAAACTTTAATCCAGGGATTGAGTCCAATAATCCCTGACTTCAAAACAACAGATATCCATCTTGGCAAAGGAGAATTTATGTTATCATACAGGCAAAGTCCTTCTTTCTTTCTTTCTTTGTTTGCTCTTTCTTTCCTCCCTCTTTCTCTCTCTCCTTTCAGGACTTTAACTTTTCTCCCCTGCTGACCAGAAGAAGCACAATATGTGGGATCAAAAGATGGGGAAGTAAGGCGCAAAGTGTCTCCTAAACCCGTGGAGGGTTTAAGCCAAAAACACTCGTGCCTGCCGGGCAAAAAGAGAGAAGGAGCATGAAGAAAGAGAGAGCGCGAGAGAGAGTGAAGACATTGGGGAGGATAAAAGGTTTCGTTATGGACGATGTGTCTGCATTCCAAGATGGAGAATCTTATCCTTGGCATCATTTGTTTGATGAGGCAGATGGCTGCCCTCCCTCAGTCTGGTTCTGTTCAGGTTCTTTTACTGTGCTCCTGGTCAACTGAGAGAGCACCCGAGGAACAGAAATTTGTCTGGTTTCACCATTTGAGAAATAGGAAGTGCTTGTGTTCAGATCACCTACGAATGATCTTTATATGAAATTAGTCAAATATATGAGATATTCTTGAAAAGTAGCAATATAAAACATATATAACAGACATATTGGATAGGCAAAATGTTAATAAAACTAGAGAACAGCAGAAAAGAAATTGTGATGTGACGATGACAGGACATTTTATGAAAGGCTCTGCATGGATTTTGATGTCATGTGCCTGGAACAGGGAATCCTCCAGATGTGACTCTGACCAATGTAAAGTCCTCCTCACTCATGTCTCGCTTTTTCTTCTCTCTCTGCACATGAGAACGTCAGGTCAGCCTGGAGATCCAGTGGTGAACCAGCAGCTGGAATTTGTGCGACAGCTGGTGTTACAACTATGCACAACTTCTCTCAAAGAATTACATCCAGTGTGTTTGTAACTTTTCTTCATCTCATTCTGAGGTGATGATCTTTTCGGTCATCCCATTATGTGAATGTCCAAGTTCCATTTTCTTCACACTGTAGGAAGAAAGCTGTTAGTTACTTCGCTGATAAGCAACACATTATGTGGTATTCCACGTACAATAACACTGTAACAAGAAAGACATTGGCAACAAAAGTAGTTCTGTGTACATGAGTCTCTGAAAAGAACAAAGGTTTTATAGCTAAACCGCATTTAGATGTCTGAGTTGGACATGTCTGGTTAGTAGAGAGTTCCATTTGGCAACTTCTGGTCCACAACTCAGAAAATGACTAAAATTTTGTCTTGAACTCCAATTTAACGCTTCTATCATATCATATATCATATCATGAGTTGTGATGTGAAGGGCGATACAGAAGACAGTGATGGAATGTGTTAAATGTAAAGATTACATTGCATAATTCCTCAAATGAACATACATTGTTAGATGAAAAGTTTCCTTCATGTGCTCCCCCCGGCTCGTTTTTTTTTTCCCACAGAGGGTCTGTCTGTATGAACCGTGTCAGAAAAAACAATTTAAAGTGACAAGAGATGAGAGTGCTCACACATCAACACACAATCAACCTTTTCTTTTCTTCTCTGTGTCTTTAGTCATCACAATCAGTCCTCAGCAGCTGCAGCGTGACAGGAAGACTTCAACAAGAGCAATTTAAATCAAGTGTGCAATTACATCTGCAGCTATTGACAAAACATCTTGGAGAAAGTAACATCCTGTCAAGTTTTGTGTTTCTATCGGCGTTTTAGCTCTTCCTCCCCTCAGCCCACATCTTTCATCCCCTCTCTAATGGAGCCCCACTCAGCTGAGGACGACACTAAAGTGAAGCTGCCCAGAGATGAAAAAACGTCGCTCTGGTGGGAGGAGGGGGGTTAAGACAACACTAAGACCCTGAGAATCCTTCCAAGCCTCATTGTGACATTTGTTGCAATTTGTCATGTTTGTTTAGAACTTTCTGAACACATTTTTTTTCTGTTCTGACATCAGGTGTAACTAATCTGACATGACCTGAGCAGGGTCTTCCTCCTTCAACAATGAGGTGGTCAATGACCCACAGCCAGAGGCGGCACTCAGGTGAGGCCGCTGCCTCCATGGGTTCACCTGTCACCTGAGGCAAGGGGAGGCCTGAGACGGCAGGCTGGGTGGTGCTGATAAGGTGCCAGGAAAGCCCCAGGCTTCCTGTTAGGTGATCAACCAGCAGGACTCTTCGCTTTACTGCTTCTTTCTTTCCAGAGCTGATCCGGCAGACAGAGACGTGTGAAGTGAATATGTGTCCAACAACTGAGAATGGTTAACAAATCAGACCCACAAATAACAATGAGAATGCTATAATCTGAGATGTAGGAGGTATTTGTGGCCTGTTCACCGATAATTGTTTCATTAATTAATCACATATTATTGACAGGTCATGTGTTCACAATTGAAAGCCATTAAGGACATAATACTTCTTGGCTGTTGAATACATTTACCAGTAAATGTATATGCCAATACTCTTCTGGTACAAGTTTTTGGGTGGCAACATAATAAGAAGTTGGAAGCACATCTGGGTCCCTGCTCCCATATACAACTGTATTATAGACATACAACAGCTCATGAATCATCCCCTTTACTCCACCTCCACATGAAGAGCTCCAGAAGGACACATAATGTACTCATAATGTAAACTCAACAAATATTAATATCACTGCAACAGGGGTAAACAGGGTAAAACACAATGAATGGCTAAATTCAACAAAGGAGCAAATGACAAATATTGACATATTTACTTAAAGAGATACGAGTGAAACACAGATACAGGCATACAGGTGATACATCCAGTTCGATTCAAAATGTTTATTTGTCTAAATATGAGGTACAGGTAATCCGCACGGAAACTGAAAAGGAATTGAAATGAGGCAAGACATATAGCATAAACAACAGAGCATACTAAACAACAGAACCATTATGGTCATCAGAAAAACTTTGACAGTGACTGGTCAAGTTGTCAAGAAAAAGAAGAAAAAGGGAGTAACCTTACTTCATTCTTCTTAAAATGTGGATTTGCTGTATCAAAACACACCATGGTACCAAGTATAGTATTTAATGTTGGCCATCATCAACCAGCATTGGGACTACTTACAGCTTGCTAAAAAAATACCAAAAAAACAACAATAAAAAAAAAATACTTTGGAGCTTGTTATTACAGGTCCTTCATGTTCCCAGGAACAGCATGGAGACTTTCAAATTGGCTGAGCTTTGTCTGGGTTGGGTCACAGTCCTGGGAACTGCCCGGACCACGCTGTCTGCATGGGTGGTCTCGACAAGACGCATGATTTCATATGCCATGCATCTCCTTTACACGTGAACATGCACTAAATATGTGAAAATATGGCATTTTCCTCTTATTGAGGAGCTTTTATCAGTTAATAACAGATTGTTTTCCTCACGGGAAACCACCAGTTGGCTCACCACAAACGTCCTCCCTAAGCTGGGGAGAACATTGAACAACCGCAGGACGTCACAGCAGCATTTAGGCCTGAGATGAAGAACGGGATAAGAGTCGAGTAGATAGATAAGCGAAACCTGATCTGGATTTAAGTTATCTTACAATGTTTTTTGTCATAATAATACTGGACAGAGGTGTTGGTTATCGCCTGATTGAAAGCAACACTGAGTCTCTCTCACACACAAACACAATACAGCCTCAGTGTATCGGCAGCAATAATGTGCTTTGGGCCAAAACCTCCAAGTCCTACGAGCGCAGAGACCCTCTCATTTGCGGCAGCAGATATCCATCAGCTGCACACATGCACACTCAGTCACTCTTGCTTGGGCCTGAGAATCAGAGGCAACCTACAAAGCCATTTAAGAGCAGCCCCATGGCAGCCATCTCCAAACGAGGCTGCTGCCGCAGAACCACAGGGGCCGAGAAACCCTCCGTCTGTTGCCTCTGCAGATTAATGACTTAATATAACCACACAAAGACTTCCTTTCTCTCGGCTGCATTCGGGTAAAATGCTGAAGAAGGAGCAGACAAATTTAATCTAATCTATTTTCTTTTGCTCACAATCTCACTGCAGCACAAAACAAAGAAAAGAAAAAAAGCAAGCAAGGCCATTTGAAGACAAAACACCAACCTGTGTTTTCCATCTAACTTGTGGTACAATTATCACACACAGTGGTACAGATAATTGTGTGTGAAAAACTACCAAACAGCTCTGTCAGGAGCCTGAAGGCAGTGACGGCGTGTTCAGTTGTTTTACTTTGAAAATGTAAAATCGGTTTGTAACATGTCCTCCCTGTCCAGAGGTACATACACATGTCAGATGATTATTACACACAAGTGCAGTTCAAGGGACTGGCAAAAAAGATCAGTACATTTGTGGCATCCTAATTCAGAGCTAGTTTTTCTCCCAGGTCATTAAATACAGATGATCTGTCACAGCGGTGATACACGATACGTTCAATAAGACGTGGCAAGCTATTTTGTGTAAATCCCTTCTTGCCATGATGACATCCTCTGAGCAACTTTGCCACAATGTTAATCCAACAATGATCCTTTTCCTAAAATGTTTTTTGGTCACAATCACCAAATAAGATCCACATTTTTGTTGCAGCTCAATCGTACAAGAAAAGAACCTTTGTCAGTAGCAATGGGGTCAGTATCTCCTGCTGCAAAGTACAGTGTTCACTGGACCCAGTCACCACATTATGCACTTTGTTTTGATGCATAGGCATTGCTTGATGTCAGAGGTTGACATCAAGTGGCCTTACAGTGTCAATGTCTGACCACACTTCATTATCACCACACGAGGACTGGACTGATGTGTGCACAGAGCCACCAACATGTGACAGACGATCAATGGTTTGAAATCACAGAACTGCTTCAAGTAGAACAAGGAATGAACTGTTAATTAGCGACACAGAGAGACACAAAGGACAATTCAGGAGTTCAGAAGTTGTGTGTAACCATAACAGCTGCATCATCTCCATAACAGAGAGGAGTGCAGAGTGTCACGCTGGGACATGGTTTTGACTTCATGTCTCCTGTCCTCAAGCGAAATTGGCAGCTGTATGTTTATAACTAACTTGGCGTCATGATCCCAACATGCACGGTATCCAGCAGCTGAGCATAAAGATTATATTCAAAAAGGTTGTCCAATCCCTTTATAAAAAACATCTTTTCATGTTTCATGTTATCCAGTGTTTAGAGGGAAAGGATGGGACGCCACTAGGGGGGCAAGCACATTTCCTTCAGGAGGTGGAGAAAAGAGAAAAAAGAAGGTACAGATTTTGTTTTATTTTATTCAAGTGCAACATATTTGGCTTAGCTTTTTCATCCACAGAAGGAAATGTTTACACCACTAATAGATTTATCCCTGCTCCATACCAGATTCACAAACATGGAACCTTATGGGGCGTCTGCAGACCTACCGTCTCCTGTGGCTCTTCTGGAGATAGTGATGCCAAGACAATTGACTGGTTTAGGGGTGTTTTCATAGCTTCAGACACTAGGATGCTCTGATTGTGTCCATCGCCCAATCCTCATAAACATGCTCATATAATAGGAAAACACATCAGTTATAGTTATTCCAACTAATATTGTGTAACAAGACCACAATGCACCTGTGAACCATCTGTTGAGATTGTGTGAATTGATAGAAAGAATCATTAGTTTTGCCATGAAACCAAAAACCAAAAACAACCATAAACAGTGCTCCCTCATATTTTCCTTTCTATCGGTTCTACTCTACGGAGCTGAGGAGTTTCTGGGAGTTGGTTTTGTTGAGGGTTAGGGTCTACAAGATTTTGAAGGTTCAAACACTGGATGAGTGTTGACTGCAATTCAACACTGTGTCTAATCTGGACGCTTAGATTTCATCGGACAAAAACACTAATTATAGTGCAAATACCACATAAAGCAATTTGTTTGTTGCTTGTTTCACCAAAAAATTAAATATTGTCAGGGCCAGCATTTAAATGAATGTAATGTAGCAATAACACTGCTTCCATGTAAGGCATCACTTTGCCATTAGGGTTAAGCTGCTGAAGATCTGGGTCAGTCCTGTTGTGTGTCAGTTGTTTTGGCCTGAGGTATGACACGTCTGACAGCAAGGGTGAAATATGGAGCTCTATTAGCAGCAGCGTTCGTAACCCCACCACACTCATTACAAACAGTGTGTGTGTGTGTGTGTATACTATGTGTGTGTGTGTGTGTGTGTACGCGCAGAGGCAAAGGCGTAACAGCACTGAATCAGTGTTCGTAGTGAAGACTGACATCGCTGCCCCACCTCCCTCCGTTTCTGACGACTTGACCTGAGACCCACAATCTCCATAGACGGAGAGATTAAAATGCAAAGAATGACCAGAGGATAAGCACTAACAGCTCAGACAATACAGCCACATACGATGGATCAAGTCATTCAGAATCAAGTCACTTAGCATTATTTGGCCTGTGAATATTTGCATAAGACATAAAAGTGGATATCAACCAGCTCAGACACTTCTGGGATATAAATGAATAAATATAAATCATTTCTCACTGTGATATTTACATCGCTGAGAGGAAAATGTCAGCTACCTCTGGTATTACATTTCACACACACACACACACACACACACACACACACACACACACACACACACACACACACACACAGCTGGGATGTTGTTTTGCACAGTTGCCTTGGAGATGCCGGGGGAATGACAGAGAGATGGTGGGGAGTTAGGAGGGGAAATTGAAAGGGAGGGTGAGCCTCCCATCCACATTGCCCTCAAGTTCAATATGTTGGACATGATATATGTTGCATGATATATTTCACTTATACTTTAGTCTTTATCATGGGGATATTCTAGTTGAATGTGTTGTAACCAGTAACTGAATGTCATCATCCTCAGTGCATTATTTCAAGATTCTAAGAGGTAAAAAACGTGTGACCTGTTCTTGAAACAGAAGAACATTTGTCTCACCCAAATAACCCCTCACCGACCTTTGAACCCTCACCCAAAGACACAGAGGTCAATCCCATCACAGTCTTGAGACTGGAGTTGCTTCACAGGAATATGATTTATCGCTACAATATGGAATTGTCTTTTACAGGTTTTTTAAATAATTACAATGCCATGTATAGTTGAAACACTGCGAGATTCACAGTGTGTCTAGTTCATGAACGTCATGTCTGATTGTCATTCACAGCTGGGTGCGCCATCTGCTGAGTCATGGACTCATGTCTGTCAGCAGTTGTCACATTGTCTATTAATCAAAAGAAAATATTCAGTTTGAAATGTTGAAAATGAAAAGACTCATGAATGTATTAGCATATCTATTCAGACACATTTAACGTGCGGGGGAAAAAAGAAAAGTACGACAACTGCTGCTTTGAGAAATGATGACTATCTTTACATGATTACTTCAGTACCAGTAGTATCACAGGTAAACGCTGAATGGGAATTTTTTTTTTTTTTTTTTTAGAGCAACAGCGACTCTTGCTGGCACAACTGATAATTACAATATGCAGAAAAATAAGGTTACTTGTATTTTCAGAAGGGGAAAGTGATATTAATACAAAACGTGTATAAATGGGAAGACAAATGTGACACGTTTATCCCCAACACAACGTTAAAAGTATACCCACTTCGTCATTTGTTTTAAACTAGAGCATGCGCATTTCACCTCTGCCACCGGGTAGTGACGCCAAAATGGCGTCCACAGCTGGCCGGCTAACCACACGCTGGTTCACCGTTTCTCTTACCGCTAATCACCGACACAGTCGTTTCCCGCTTGTCTCTGTCGGACATGCAGGGCTTTGCACAGTCACGGGACCGCAGTCACACAGGGGAAGGGCAGCGGTTCAGGCGAGCTGCTGGAGACACAGACATGTCGTGACATTGAGCGGGCTGACAGGTGGGGACGGCTAGCTAACTGTTAGCATAACATGAACTAACTGTTAGAAGAACATTACAACAAGAGTACGTCGCTTTCTCATTAACGCTGAAAGGTATATGTGTACATGTACGACATGTGTCGTTTCAATTAAGTGCTATATAAAGAGACACTTGATGCAAGTTGAGTATGATGTAAGATTGCAGTGTGACTACATGAAGAATATTAGTCTTCATGTAGTTCATCTTCATCGTGTCTGCATCTACGTTTCACAACGGTATGCATGTTTAGTAAATAACCATTCCAATATGTTGTACAAAAGAGAATGTTAAAATATGCAAATGTTTTGAAGCATTGACTATTGTTTTTGTAACATTCATTTGAGTTAAGCAGTGTTTGTCTAAGACAGTTTATGAACTCTCAGCTTTGTGGTGAGGTCAAACATCTGAAAGGTCACTAGGGTATGTACTAGGGTTGGAGATATGTTTGGTTAGTTGTATGTGTGCAGATAAAAGGTCAGTGCATGCTTCACACCAAACAAATCAACTTGTCTCACTGTTTTTATTTGTCTCTGCAGTGGGAAGCTGTCCCACCGTCCTCATCAGCCACTGTTTCCACACGAGCTGCAGGTCGGCTAACAAGCAAGACTTCTATGAACTTCTGGGTGTCAGTCGCACAGCCTCACAGAAGGACATTAAGAAAGCCTATTACCAGGTTAGTGACTGAACTATGGTGAAGTTAGTGAAGGGTTTATAAAAGCAAAACACAACATCCTGCTGAAATGGGTACAAGCAGTAGCTTGAGTAATAAGTGTGTATATGTTTTAAAGAATGTATTTAGTATTATGTTGATAATGCATCTTGTTGGAATTGTCCTTAAGCTTACACTGAAACGTAAGAAGAGCCAGAATAAGTCTCAGCTGTGACGTCATGACCAGTTTGTTTGTTTTGTTTTTTTTGGTACACAACTAAAATCAGCCGATGCTGATGACAGTGTGGCTCAGTCTATGTTTAAATCTGAGTTCATGATCGATCACTTGTAATTCTGTTTGTAATTTCCTAATTCATTCTTGAATCAACCCGTTCTACAGCTAGCTAAGAAGTACCACCCAGACACCAACCCAGATGACCCAGAGGCCAAAGACAAGTTTGCCAAACTGGCAGAAGCCTAATGAGGTAACATAACTGACGTCTGAAAACTCTCATTGGCTGGGGAGAAACACACAAAGATCAAACCTGTGTGATGTGTTTGTTTTGTAGGTGCTGAGCGATGACGTGAAGAGGAAACAGTACGACACATATGGAGCAGCAGGCTTCGACCCAAACCGTGCTGGGGGAGGCCAGCAGTACTACCGAGCTGGTGGGGCCAATTTAGATCCCGAGGATCTCTTTAGGAAGATCTTTGGGGACTTTACAGGAGGCACGGGCTTCGGAGACTTCAACAGCATGTTTGAACAAAGGCCTGAGGTGAGGCTGAACCAGCCACGACTCATTTTCAATGTCGTTGCTTGACATGGTTGAGGTGCTAACGCAAACATCATATATGGTTGCTCAATTCACCATGAATGTAATCTATCGTTTGTTCTCTCCTCTGCACAGTTTGTGATGGAGCTGACATTTAACGAGGCAGCGAAAGGTGTGAAAAAGGATTTGTCGGTGAACATTGATGCTGCGTGCCAGAGGTGTGACGGCAAGGGCAGTGAGCCAGGTACCAAGGTGGCACACTGTCATTACTGCAACGGCACCGGCATGGTGAGTTTCCAAATACTTTGTTACGTCGTGTCTCGGAGCTCCTTGTTTTTGTTTTTGCCGCGTACCCTGTACGGCCCATCTGCTGCGACAGTTAATCATGTTACGTCGCCTGTCACAGGAGTCGATCAACACAGGTCCTTTCATGATGCGATCCACATGTCGGCGCTGTGGTGGGAAGGGCTCCATCGTAACCACACCCTGCCTGCTGTGCCGAGGGTCGGGTCAGACCAAGAAGAGGCAGACGATTACTGTGCCCGTACCTGCTGGTGGGTTTCCATCCTTTTGTGTTGTATAGATGACATCAAGGTTTGTATGTGTCATCCAAATGTCGATTGAGGTTCTCAGTCGTCCAGTTCCTCGTGGGTTAAATCGTAGGAAACGGGACTGGCTAGTTAGCTTGAAGACTTTTCACCACTCATCCGAGAAGCCTCTTCAGTTCTAAAGAATTTAGGTGGGGGGCAAAAAGAACAAGTACTAGTGTACGATTTAACCTAGCAAGTGTCGTACAGATGTTTTGAAAAGGATGTCACAATGACAATGGGACGTTTTGTTCTGTTTTCACTCCAGGTGTTGAAAATGCTCAGACAGTCCGTATGTCTGTAGGGAGGGAAGGAGATCCTCATAACATTCAGGGTGAGTTCAGTCAGATTGCTTTTGAGGGATACTGATGTTTGACAATAAAAGTATTTGAAATGGTCTGTGGGCAGGTCCAGCAAAGCCCTGTGTTCAGGCGGAATGGAACCGACATCCACTCAGACGTGCTGATCTCTGTGGCTCAAGCCATCCTGGGGGGTACGGCCACGGCTCAGGGCCTCTACGAAAACATCAGTATAGTGGTGAGACAACGGCAATGATGACTACTATAAGAATACTTGTCTGTAGTTTTAGATGTTAGTAACTAGAATGTAGTTCCCATATCTCTAGTTTTTACTGACAACGTAGCTCACGTCCAGTTAATGGCTTTAGATGGTAAAAATGTCAGATAAAACACGACATAGTGATCCAATAACACCCCATTATAACCTCACTATAGTGCATGTAATTACATTTTTGCCACACTGGCAACAAATTTAATGTTTTTATCTGTACAAAAGCAGAATTTTTGCCAAAGCTCTTTTAATGGATTATATTACATTGCAGAAGTGTGCCTAATAAAGTAAGTGGATGTGTACCTTTATTAGGTTCACTTATCATTTTAACTTTAATGTGACTTTGTAGTCCCAACTAAAGGAGGAACGTTTCAGTCCAACCGTTTCAGCAACCAACCTGGTTTCAAGTCTGTCGTCTGTCAGATTCCTGCAGGGTGCCAGTCTGACCAGGTGATTCGCCTGCAGGGGAAAGGCATTCGGAGGATGAACAGCTACAGTTACGGAGATCACTACGCTCATATCAAGATCAGAGTGCCCAAGTAAACAAAAAGTGTGCTGTTAAATATTAAGATTATCCTGTGACTTAGACGCAAAACATTTGGGATTGAATTATTTTTTGCAACATTCAGGATCGTACAACAAACTGAGACTCTTTTCTCTTTTTGTCCATGTCCTGTATTTACACGGAAACAAAATTGTTTTCATTTCGTTCTGTCTCTGCAGGAAGTTGACTGGAAGACAGCGCTCCCCTGATGCTGACATATGCAGAAGAGGAGACGGACGTTCAAGGGGACAGTCAACGGTGTCAGTCCCCTCAGGTCAGTGACACGTGAAGGACAGAACGAGTCAGTTTCTGATCATTTTGACATCAAGATTTTTAAATCAGAGTCTGGTTTAGATATAGTTTAGGGGGATGCTAACCAGCTAGCTAAGCAGCCCCACCATAAATAAACTGGTATAGAGCAAAATGCACAAATTAGAATCTTTCTTTTGCTTGTTCTATTTTGAATTTTAAATGTGTTCTACATTTCAGTGGAGGCTGTACACTGGTAGGTGACATATGTGTTTGTGTCCAGGAGGGGGGCAGCAGCACCTCGGGTTCTGGTGCGCAGTCGACCAGCTCAGACGAGGGACAGGACAAACAGCATCAGAAGGAAGAGGGCGGCATCTTCTCCAAACTCAAGAAAATGTTTAGCTGAAAATTGGAAAAAAGGTTGCAGGTGGGAACTTCAAACAGTTTGCTCAACTTTGCTGACACACATCTCTGTAGCATATGAGGACAGAAGTGTTATCTGCAGGGTGTCTGTAAACCCTGCTGTGTGTCTCATCTCATGGTTTTCTTCTCTTCAGCATGGTAAAGGAAAGAAAGAAACCCACTGACTGGGCCTCCGAGGTGTCTCCTCCTGACGCAGGAGGAAGAGGGGCCGCCCGTACCGACACGATGGTCGGCTGACAGGCCGTGTAGACGCCTTGTACCACCCTCACACACCCACGGGACCATCGCCGCAGACGGATACCTGACCGAGATACTGCTGGAAGAGAAAACAGGATGGAAACTAGGTGGTCGAATTCACCCGCACGGCTTTTCACTCTAGCTACATCGGTCAAAGTCAGATCATTTTAACACTCTTGTAAGTTGGAGCTCACCAAAGAACTCTTACAGTAACGGAAACGAGTGAGTTTAGTTGAAACAAGACATTCAAACTAATTCAATGAGTTTGTTCTAGAAGGAAACCAGGTGGCAAATGTGAACCATCATGTACATGTGTTGTCTGGTTTGTTGTAACTTTATCCTAAAACTGTATGAACCATTTAAATTAAAGCTACGTGGAAAGTATTTGAAGCATTGGAGCATTCTTGAGTATTCTATGTAGATTTGCTGCATTGTCTTCTCAGTGTCTGCATCAGAAAGCCGCTAATTTGCACCTGTTGACCTTGCACAGGTCGACAAATACAACACAAACACCAACAAACTGCAAATCTATGTTGAGGACAACACACGACTCAGAGTGACTTAAAGCTTTTTTTCGTGGGTCTGTATTGTAGTAACTGCACTAGATGGCGGTGTTGAGTGAGTTTTGCTGCTGTAGAATATCAGCGAGAAGATCAAGTCGAAGAAGGGGATTTTCCATCAGACCTCCCAGAATAGATTTAATATAAAATGAACTCACAGCACGTGTGTTTGTACATGCTGTCCATCTTATCGTTTCTATTCTCAACATGTGCTTGAAGATGAGAGCTTTCGGTCTTTTTGTTGTTTTTTTTTTTAAATCCACGTGTCTCCTCATGTTAGAATAGACAGACAGATTGATGGATTTAATAATCTCTTGAGGGGAATTCCAGTGTTACAGCAACACGTAGAGTTGTAAAGAAGCAACAAGTGACTGATGAAAAATGTGCATAAAAATAAGTCTAAAGGTAAGACGGTCTGTAATCTCATTATCATATAGTTGTCCACTGGACGCCCGTGCGCTGTGCTCGTCCTCCGCAGGTTGGTTCAGTTCACTCAGCTGGAATAGATGAACTCATGGATGAAAGGGAAGAATCCAACAGTTAAAAGTTGAAAAGTCTTCAAGCTAACTGACAAGTCCAGTTTCCTACGATGTAACCCACAATGAAGTGGACCACTGAGAACCTCAACAGACACATCAAGTTATTTCATCACATTTTGTTCTTCTGTACTTCAGTTTTGTGTGCGCCGGTCCACACCGGATCACTTCCCCCTGGTTTAGTTTCTTTCCACACAAGGAAAACGAAATGCGCTTCGACAGTCAACGCGATGATGTTTTCTCTCTGTTGAGTCAGAGGTTTCTGTGGGAGCGTTAAAAAAAGTTTGCTGCATTATTCTGTGACATGACAGACGTTCATGGGTCGCTCGTAAAAAAACAAGCGCACGGCTAAAAAAAACAAAGTTGATTTGCAGGTGAAATTATACCACAGTGATAATATATTATGGAAGTAGGACAGTTAAGTAGAAGCATGCAAGGGTGCTTTCTGCAGCCCCGATACTTTATTGAAACAAAAGCCACCAACAGTGGGTGGCACAACAACAAAACATGTCAGCATCTCAACAACTTGTCATGTGGTGATGAAGAGGATTGTTTAATTACAAACAGTCATTAAATCACATCATTTAGTGGCTAATACTTGAATCACACTTGTGATCTTTGGGGTTCATCACATTGGTAGAACCGCATGTTGTTCAAAAAAGTACTGAAACAATAGATGCATTCAGTTTACAGAAGGTCCGATTAAGTTCACCTGTAAAGTTGTAAACATACTCCAGTTCAGCTCAACCACACGAAAGGCCGTAGGTGCAGAAGCAGCTTTGATTTAAGACGATGAACTTCTACCTTAAATCCTGTGTGGTCCCTGAGTGAATTCTCTAATGAGTCATATTTACACACCGATCTTGATAATGCTCCATCATCACCACACAGAAGCTCAAACTCTCCTCAGTGGTTGATTCCAGCTCCTGAGTGAAACATGAAACGTATAAACTGTTCATATATACATACAGAAACGTTACTAAATGAGTGATGCTCTTGTCCCTCGGGGAGAAATGCCTGTCATGACATGACCGAACACTTAACTCTTCCATTACAGCTGGCGCCATCCTCTCACGCTATGATCCCTTCTTTTTCCTTGAGTACATAAATTTATAACTTCTGTCACCCACAGCGGAGATGATGACGGCGGGTTTGAAGCTTTAATTTGTCTGCTTTACAACTCCAATATGATGGCCTGTTGTTCTACATAACTCTTGTCATCCACACCTACGGGGTGTTAACACGGTCAAATATCTTCTTGAGTGTCATTCTTTCCATAACCTCATTCTTAAGAATAAAAAGTTATTGTCAAATAAAGTACTTCTTTGTATATTTCTTCTCAAGAAAAAAAAATGTACGAATAAGTGGTATTCTAAAAGTTCTCAAATTCGTTATTTTTTTCCTCAAGTTTTAGACAACCTTGACCTCGTCTTATGCAGTAATCCTGCAGTGAAAAGGTAAGTTTAAAATAAGTAGGTCGTCGTTGAGGCTCATTATAGGTCTCATTATAGACCTAACATTGTTTATTTTTGTTTTATTTGGTTTAGGGTCAAGAACCTCTGTTTCATGTCTGTAAATAGAAGCAGCAGCCAATGTTGTCATATTTTACTAAATCATTTGTTACTGACACTTTTGTAGATGGAAGCACAGATGGGAAGTCTTAAGTTGGAAAAATTCATAAGATTTGAGAAAATACTGAGGAACTGCACTTATGAACTTTCTTAGACGTTAAAAGTTAATTTCGAAGACATTGCTTTTTTCTAAGGACAGATGGGAGAATCTGGCCCCGGGTCGGGACACAGAACTGGTGTCAAGTTGTTCCACCGTGGCCTCCTACACAGCATCGCATTGAATGATTAATTATGTGCAATGAAACTCGTACGCCTCGCTCGCTCCAGGCAGTTTAATAATAACCGTCTGATTTGGCAGTAAAAGTTGGACAAATTTGAATCCTGTGGGTGAAGTGGAGGCCCCCCCCGCACCTCGCACAAGACTGCCAATCAACCACCCCAGCTTGTCAACATTGAAAACACCTAATATAAACCCAAGAAACCTACAAACCTACAAACCCCTGCGTCTCTTGCAGGTGACATGCAGCCAGCCATCAATTAAAGGATCATTCCGGTGTTTTTAATCCCACCCAACAGTTGTCCAGAGGAGAAGTACTTGTTTTCCAGAGAGGTTATTTATACTGCCGACTGGTTCCAAGGTTTCTGTAAATGAATGTTCTTTGCAGGGGATTTATGTGCTAATGTGCTTCACTCATAAATGTGCTCTGAGTTTGATCTGAGGATGTGCATTCTGTGTTCTCATAAATTTGGTTTAAGGCAACAAATAAAGGTATGTGCGTCAAGCATACTTGCAAAGGATGTAATTATCGATAAAAGGGTACATGCCTCAGCCTCCCCACCCACCCCACCCCCCACCCCATTTGGAGGTGTCAGGGGATTTCTTCAAACACATTCTTCTGTGAGGTTTACTGGATACGACTGGCTGTCGCAGGTTGTTCCAGTATATAAACGGCATTCGTGGACGAGATGAAGCACGATACTTTCTATTCCTCCGGATACACATTGTCAGCTTCTTTCTGCTTCGGGAACACGGTGAGACAGACTTTAATATGGAAGCAACCAAAACATTGTTCAGCTAATCCAGCAGGTCTGACTAAAGTCTAACTCTATTTTTGTCTCTCCAAACAGTGACAATGGAGCCTGTGGTCGTCCCTGACGTGTCTGATAGTCAGCAGCCTGGCCGCCCCTGTGAGTCTTTCACGCTGTCAATAACATAGTTTCTGTGAAGTCGCTGACACGTCCTTCTCGGTTCACAGGCTCCTCAAAGGCAAAGCGATGAGGTAAAACAGCCTTGCTCTTTCTCTCAAATTTTGTTTCTGTCTGTAATTATATGTAATCAAACATACAGCATGATGTCCGACACACGGGAGATGATTGGCTTAATTGCACAACATGCCTGGAGATGTGTGGTATTTCTTCAGCAGGTTGCAGCTCATGCTAACGAGGCACTGAGGTGGATGGAAATGTACAGGATGTACCAGCAGCAGGTGAAATGGGAAATTTTTAACACAAAGGAGTAAAGATCGGAATAAATTCTTAATCTTGTTTCTTTTTCTTTTTTTGTTTAGGGAGTGGTTGCAAATCCTTTCCCTTCCTGCTGCCGTTACTTCTGTAAGAGATCGAACCTATTAGGTTGATATGACTCTGGCAATAGAATTATATGTTATACAATAATCAAAACATTATTATTGAATAACTTATTCATGAACTCCTCTCTCATTGCACGCTCAGTGCTGAAGGCAATATCTGCCACAGCTCCGTTGTATAATTTCAAAGCTTTTCTTCATGCAGGTCGATGCAGTGCCGGCTCAGCCAAATGCCGTACCTGCTCCACCTGCTGAAAACGCGTCAGAGGAAGAGACGGAGGTGAGCAGCCCGCCGTCACAGCGATCTGAATATCGTGTCATGCAATTGCTTCCACGTGTACACACGACAAACTAAGAGGACGCTGACTCTCTCTGCATGAAAAGAGAGAGATATGAGATAAAGATGAAACCAAAAAATGTAGAGGCCAAAACAAAAAGTCAAAAAGCGTGAATTTCAGCTTGAATCTCTCTCTCGTACTTTGTGACAACTCAAATGTGCGTTTAATTCCTGGACACAGGAAGGCCGCCCCGCCTCGAACGCTGGAGCTGCCCGCCTAAACTCTGATGAGGCCGCAGAGGTGGGAGCCCGGAGCGGATCGTGCAGCTGCCGATGAGCCAGTCGGTGCTGTCGCCCCAGCCCCATGAGCATTTGTTGATACATCTGCAGCAGATGTTGATGCCGATGCTGCCATTCTGGCAGCGCAGACGCAAACAAGTCATGCAGCACCCGTACAATTACACCCTGGAAGCAGTCATGTTTACTGTAATTGCAGCACAAAAGGATGCAGAGATTCAGAGCTGTTTTAACCTTAAATAAAGCGCATTTAAAAAAAAAAAAAAAGATCTGCTTGAAATTCAGTGGATCTGAAACATCTGTGGTCCTGGTGCTGTGAGTTGGTCCAGTTTCATTTTAGTAGATTTAGGCTGAAGACTTTGTGGAAGATCCTCCTCTCTCTTTACCTTCTGCTCATATATGATCAAGAACAGAGGCTGAATAATCTAAAATATTCAGTAGCTGTCAAGTGTGGATTCCCATTTGCACACAAAACGTCTTCCCAACTGCAAAAATAAATATTTGTCTTAATTTAAAATTAATTTCATTCCCACATTTGTTTTCTGCAAATTGCATTTTAGCCAACAGGGAGAGCTACTGAACCAAAATACAGTATGTCTGCAGCAGGGCTAGGTGATAATATGACACAAAACCACTGACAGAGGATCAGATATCATTTTACTTTTGTGATTAGTGTTCATGTAAACGGGAGAACATCTATCTGATCTGGGATCTGGACTTCCTGGCACATTCTAATAGGATCATGTCAGGATATGACTGAAAGTGCTGACTGAGCAGGAGCTGGAGAAAAGTGTGTGTATGTGTGTTTGCAGGCAGATTAAATCCTCCACTGTTCTGTAAACGCTCACAAAAAAGTGTAATAGATCAGTCTGAGTGTCATGAAATAGATGAGTGTCATGGATCCCGACAAACTCATCTGCTCCAGATCTCACCAGACACATCTCAGCTTCCATCTGAGGAGAAATAACAGCAGGATGAGTGACTTTGCTTCGTCTCTAATCCACAAATCCTAATCAGGGACATAGAGACTCTGTTGACACTGTTAGTTACCCTCAGTGCTTATAGGTGTCAGTTCTCCACCTATAGATATTAATATTCATTTAATTTTGCCCCAAAAATGATCAAGATGCCTGTGTTTTGTGAGTAGTAGTAGTAGTAGTCTAAAAAGGATCAGATGAAAATGGACTCCACCCTTACATTAACTGGTGAAAAAGGTACGTTGACTTTTATCGACTGGATTATTTCTCCATCATTACTTTGTGATTGAATGTCACTGGTTTCATTATTTCTGTAGAGTGGGATCTGTAAATCTTAATCCAATTACTGTATTTCTGGTTTCCTTCAATACATTTCTGTTGTCCTATCAGACAAGAGCAATAGATTTGGTGTTTATGACATCAACAAAACACAGAAAGAACAGGATGATTAGAAAACAGAGGTGTCAAACATAGGGCCCGCGGGCCAAAACCTGCCTGTCACAGGGAGGAAATACAAAAATACATCAACAGCACTACAACACTACTGTTTTAGTAACACTGAGAATCAGGGGAGAACTTATTTTTCATCTGCAAAGTGTATGGTGAATCAGTTCCAGCCGTCTGGATCACGTAACAAATGTGGAAATTTAAGTAAATTTGAAATAATTTTGAAATCAATTGAGAGAAAATTAGATTACATCATTAAGTTAATGACTATATTTCTGTTTCTACACTGGTAAATGTCATATGATAAACTGAGGTATAATTATTACTGAATAATAACATTCACTGAAATTGCACTTCTATTCTGTCTGTGTGACATCATGCATCCATGAACAAATGGTTTGAATGGTGTTGTAAATTGTAAATGCGGTGTTTTTAATTCACAAAGTTTTGGTAGGTTTGTTTTTTTTTTTTTTCACCCTCGTCTCTCTTTCGGTTTGCAGGCTTCACTGCAGATCTGCTGCCATGTTCGGCTCATCAATCGCTCCCCACCTCGCCGTGCCCGCCTCACACGTTGCCACAACCTGACACAGATAGCGAAGAGCAAAGTGAAGATGACCTGTAAGAGAAAAACATACCCGAAATATATAAAGTTGATAGTAACAGAGTTTACACAAATGACAAGTGAACAATGTGAATTCATGGCTGTTCGATGAATGTTCGATGGATGTCGCTGAGGTTACTTCACATCATTAGGTCTGGACTGACTGATGATTGGTGCCATTAGAATTCACTTTCTCCTTCAACCTTAAAGCCTTATCAGCAGATAACAAAGGCAAAGAGGAATGAAACGTTGCACAGTCAAGCCACCTTCCTTGATAGTGTTTTTCTTCATTTTGTTTTCGTTCCGCCACCTGTCTGCTTATCGAGATAAGATACAAAAGATAGGTTAATTAACTTTGTGTAACTCTATTTGTCATAGAAGTCCACCTTGTCATCTGCTCAACATGAACAACAGTAACAACAACGAGGAGTAAGTCATTCAGAGTTAAATGAAGCTCTTTGAAAACAGCCTATTAAATGTCCTAATTCATCCTTTTCCAGGGAGAAGAAAACCAAGAAGAAGCAGACGAAAGACAAAAAGGAGAAGAAGGAGAAGAAAGAGTAATTATTTGAGACCTTCAAACCTTAATACATGTTCATGTCATTTATCTTCATTTCTCTCCTGTATCGCTGCACACTGCAGGAGGAAGGAGAGGGAGAAGAAGGAAAAGGAAGAAAAGGAGAAGGAGAAGGAGAAGGAGAAGGAGAAGGAGAAGGAGAAGGAGAAGGAGAAGGAGAAGGAGAAGGAGAAGTATAATTCTAAGCAAAATTGTCCTGGGATGTAACTTGTCGAATGTTCAGTGAATTATTTAACCCATTCTGTCTCTTTTACAGGCCCAAAGAATTGTTTGTCATAAATCCTGCTGGGAATTTGTATTACAACTGGCTGTTCATCATCACAGTACCAGTCATGTACAACTGGACCATGATCATAGCAAGGTGACCTCGACCACGTCTCTTGTCCAACTCAGTCCACACTCACCTGTTTGCATCGCCACACTTTTAGCCTTTGGTATGCAGGATATTTCCGATAATAAAATGATTTCCTTTATTTTAGTCATGATTAATTGCACAGTTTGCCAGTCTCAGCACCAAGTCAGCTGCAGACAGCACTGCAATTCTTTTTTAAAACTTTTTTAAGAAAACTGAGAAAACTAGAAAGCAGCTCATTTCCACCCAATATTATCGTCCTACATTCATCTCCAATAAATCTCTAATAAATTAATTGGTCATCAAAACTTTCCTTTGTCACTAAAGGTCAAATAGGTATTAAAAATCCTTCGCAACCTTGGTAAATGAATCATGCACTCTGAACTCTGTGTTTTCTTCTTGATCTTACAATTTTTTTTAATTTCAATAGTAAAACAAACAAACCTCAGTCCTTTGCGGGCTAACCCAACCAGCTAGACACGCTAACCACTGTCCCTATCTGAGAGGGAGTGAGAATCCTTCAAACAGATTCCTGGATCCGGATGGTTCCAGAGCACTAAAATTTAATCATCCGGTCCCTTCCCCACTGTCAGTAACTTCCTGAAAATTTCAATAAAATCCGTTGGTAACCTTTTTGAGTTAGCAACAACCTCCTTGCTGAAGGTAACAAGGTGAAAGCTGCATTTCAGGTGTGAAGTGATGCTCATGTTCACACAGGTTGATTCATAAGCATGTAGATGAAATCTGAAGTGATAGAAACGATCAAATGAACTACACCTGACCTTTATGCGATGTGTTGGATTAACACATCTAATTTAATTTGAACAGAGAAGATGAGTATATTTGGAGAAAGAGTACAGTGTCTTCCCCCAATTACCTCTGCTGCAGCTGCGGCAGTGGTAGCGGTGAAGAGAGAAGACTATTAATTAGAAAACCAGGCTCTGAGCTGACGGCCATCTCCTCCTGCACACAGAGCTTGGCTTTGAGGAGCTGCAGCACAACTACATCCTTTACTGGGTTCTCCTGGACTACACCTCAGACCTGATGTACATCGCTGATATGTTTGTCAGGACCAGGACAGGTGAGAAAATCATACAAAAAGGCAAACTGCGTTGTACGTATCCACTTATTCTTTATATAACATCCACATAATTAGAAACATTCTCCGTCAACTGGGACATTATAATGGTAGCAGAGTTTGTGATTTTGTTCATTTCCCCCCCCCCCAGAATTCTAATTCAACATGTACATATACATTTGTTCCCCCACACTGGTTTTATAGCCTGTCAAGACATTATGATGTGTGACACCTAAGAAGCTAAATGCAAAATGTATTTTGCTTTATTTCACACCCCTCTGGCTGCAGGTTACCTTGAACAAGGCCTGATGGTGAAAGATAAGATGCTGCTACGCGATCGCTACGTCAACAGCTTTCAGTTCGGCTGGACGTTCTCTCCATGTTGCCCACCGACGTCTTCTACCCTCGTTCTGGGCCTGGACTACCCAGAGATTCGAATCAACAAGCTTCTGAGAATTGGTCGTATGATGGAGTTCTTCACAAGGACGGAGACTAAAACCAACTACCCCAAACATCTTCCGCATTGCAAACTTGATCATGTACATCCTCATCATCATCCACTGGAATGCCTGCTTCTACTTCTCCTTCTCCAAGTCCATCGGTTTTGGTTCAGACGAGTGGGTTTACCCGGCTTTGGATGATCCTGAGGAGCCGGGCGTTTGGGGAGCCCATGAGAAAGTATGCGTTCAGCCTCTACTGGTCCACGCTAAACTCTGACCACTATCGGAGAAACACCACCACCGGCCCCTGGACTCGGAGTTTTTCTTCCATGTCATGGACTTCTTGGTTGGGGTTCTGATCTTTGCCACCATTGTAGGAAACATTGCCACCATGATCTCCAACATGAACGCTGCTCAAAGCCCAGTTTCAGTCTCGAATTGACAACATCAAGCAGTACATGCAGGTAGCTACTAGCTAGCCTCCATCTTCATGCCCTAAACTCAGTCAAATGTGAATACTTTTGCTTTCTTGTGCCTTTGTAGGTCCGAAAAGTCAGCAAGGATCTCGAACTGCGAGTCATCAAGTGGTTCGACTACCTGTGGAATAATGGCAAGGCCCAGGATGAACGGGAGGTGCTGCGGTATCTTCCCGACAAGCTGAAAGCGGGAGATCGCTATTCAAGTGCACATGGAGACGCTCAAGAAAGTTCGCATTTTTGCAGACTGTGAGGCCGGTCTGCTGATCGAGCTGGTGCTCAAGCTGCGGCCGCAGGTGTTCAGCCCTGGGAGACTACATCTGCAAAAAGGGCGACATTGGTCGAGAGATGTATATAATCAAAGATGGAAAACTTGCAGTCGTTGCTGATGATGGGCGTCACACAGTTTGTAGTGCTGGGAAGCGGCAGCTACTTCGGCGAGATCAGTATTCTTAATATCAAAGGGAGCAAAAGCGGGAAACAGACGCACAGCGAACATCCGCAGCATTGGATACGCCGACCTCTTCTGCCTGTCAAAGGATGACCTGATGGAGTCTCTGATCGAATTACCCAGATGCTAAAGGAATGCTGGAGGAGAAGGGCCGGCAGATCCTGATGAAGGACGGTCTGATTGACCTGGACCCGGCCAACATCCTGCCTGAAGCAAAAGAGCTGAGGAGAAGGTGAACAAGCTGTACAGTGCCATGGAGCTGACGCAGATGAAGCTGAAGAAGATTCTGGGAAAACACAAGAATACCGACAAGGCTCTAAGACATCGCATTGCCGACCTAGAACGGCTGACGGGCGAGGAGGTGGGGGAGGAAGATGAGGAGGAAGAAGAGCTGAAAAAGCAGGAGGTGAAGGTAGAAGAGGAGAAAAAGGAAGGCGACGGAGCAGGAGATGGAGGAGAGGAGGAGAAAAAGGAAGGAGAGGAGAAGAAAGACGCAGAGGGTGCGGAGGAGAAAGGTGAGGAGGTACAGGAAGCAGAACCAAAGGCTGAGGAGCAGAAAGTTGGGGAAACTACTGACAAAGAAAAAAAGTAAACGTGAAGCGTCTGTGGGACACTGAACACTTTTCTATGTCGCTTCACCAGAACATTGAACCGAGGATTTGTGTTACTGGACTGGCTCCTGAACTACCAACATCAACAGAATGACTGGAACTTAATACTTGAATGGACAAAGCCAATGGAAACACTGAGGTTTCAAAAAGTGCTGGCTTCAGTAGTTTGATATATCTATGAGTCTAATCTCACAAACACACATCCGTTCCCTGCTCGCTTTAATCCTGTAGTAGAGGTCCAGAGGAGGACCTGCAGATATGGACAGGACAGATGTAACTAGGGTGCCCAAAAACCAAACAGTGTTATAGAATAAGATCCGTTTTTTTTTGACACCCTTATAACTTTTGACGAAGCTGTTAGATCATTTCATGTCTAAACTGAATGAAACATAATTCAAGACTCAAACTGGTGTCCAGGGTTATTACTCTGTAACGGCGCCTGAGGTCCACTGGAAGAAGAACATAGAACCTGTGAATGTCTCCAGATGAACACATGAACTCATCTGGTTTAACCTGGTCATTGACAAGGTGCCACAGATACATAGAGACTCGTAAATACCGTTCATGACAGATACAAACAGGGAAACACGTCCCATGTGACTGGTGCCGTAATGGATCCGACGCAAAAAGCAATGTTTCCAAAACAAAAATGTGACACCCCCATGTAACCAGCTCAGATGTGATGGAGGCCACAGGGATCAAACCTCTGTCCAGGTTTCTGTTTCAGTTCACCGTTTCCAGCTCATGCTCCAACTCACTTTCAGGTCTAAAGAAAACCGTTTTGGAGATGAAATTCATTCCACAGCCTATGAAGACAACAAAGAGCTTCAGCCTCCAAAAAACTCAGCTGTGACTTCAGTCATCAGAATTTTCGACATTATTTTTTTTCACTTCAGGGCACTTTGGGTTTTCTCATTGAAACGTACACCCACGCAGCTGTGCCAGTGAAAGGCCTCCGACCAAACAAAGAATCATTTTCTCTTCCTCACATGTCATGTACGACTCAGACATCACTGCTTCATTTAACCTTTGCAGGGAACATGTTGCTCCCAACTCCAGACATCAGAACACCAACTCTCCTCTCCTCTAAACTAAAAATGG